>NW_010261733.1:28893-33010 GCF_000690775.1 Eurypyga helias
GGACTCTGCCGACGGCCAGGACATCCAGGTTCCGGAGCAGTTTTCTGGGTTGCTTCACGGTTCTTCCCCGATCTGTGAGATAAGCGAGGACCCTTTCAGACTCGTTTCCTCCGTGGAGAAAGGAGGCGCGGAAGCTACAAGCCACCCACCTGCTATGCAGCTGGAGGATGCTGACTTACCTGCCTCTGGATCAGTACGGACCAGCTCTCCGGACCAAAACCAGGCAGTGGTCTACGCAACCGTCCAGCACACGCACGTCAACCGGGCGGATCCTGAAACTGTAGTCACGCCCCACGTGCTACAGCACCCCGGCGGTGCTGAGGAAGAGGGGGACCGAGCTGTGGGCAGAGCCCACCCGGGCAGCAAGCCCAAAGCCGAGCTTAAACTCAGCCGCAGCTTGTCCAAATCGGACTCTGATCTTCTGACCTGCTCTCCGACGGAGGACGATGCCATGGGGAGCCGGAGCGAATCGCTCTCCAACTGCAGCACTGGGAAGAAGAGGCTGGAGAAGTCGCCATCCTTCGCTTCTGAGTGGGATGAGGTAAGGCTGACCTTGTTAAAGAGCTTCTGTGCTGGGAATGAGTCTGTGCAGCATGAGCCGCTCTCTACCATGCTGGCCTTCGGAGGGGGTCCTGGGTGGGTTTCGTGACTTTCACTGACCCTCACATCACACTGACAGGCAAACGCTCGCTTGGAAGTCTTTTAAGGTGTTAAATGCCTAAAGTTAGGCTTAACTGAAGTGAGAGCGAAGCAGAATTGCAAGAAGTGAGGGGCTTTTCAAAGCGTTTTAACTGGCTCCAATACAGGGCTGGATTTCTTTTAGGCAAGCCAAATAAGTTTTTTCATCCCCAAAATGAGGGAGAGTTGATAAGTGCTCCATATAATTCTTTATGCTGACCTCCTGTTCCACTTCTTCCCCTCTGGCCTCTCCCACCATCCAGAGGAGATGTTTGTTTCTGTGTCCCTGCTGCCGGTGGGGGGGGGTGAGCAGTGTCCTGGGTTCACGGGGATGGCAGGAAGGGAGTCATTAGGCTGCGTTTTGTGAAGTTAATAGCTCCCACTTCCCTCCTCGGGTATTTATTTCAGAGGCTTGTTAGAAGTCACTTTATTACAGCACAGGAGGCCCACGGATAGTTAAATATTTCATGCTCAGAAAGTTGGCCCTGGTGAACCACTCGGGCGAGATTAAGTGTCCCTCTGAAATCCAGCACCGCAGCACTACCGAAACATTCTTTGGAGATGATTCTCCGCTGGTGGGGCGGCGGGGCTGCCGGAGAGATAAGCTCGGATGAACCACTCCTTGTACACGGAAAGGCCAGGAAGCCCCTGGCGTGGAGCGGCGTGTGCCGGGCGTGTAAACTCGTGGGACGGTTGTGCTCACGTGTCCTCTGTGCGCTGGCTGATGCTGAGCCGCCTCGCTGAGCCTGAACCGAGATAAAACCGTCTGTTGTGGAAGAGGGAGGTGTTCAGAGGTGCTAAAGGCAGAGCAGGAATCCCTCCGCAGTATGAGCCTGTCTTTCAGTCCAGACTCTCGCTCCCTGCGGTGTTTCAGGGTGGCCAAATACATCTTTTCCTTGGTAGCTGATGTGGTTGTGGAGGCTTTGCTGTTAATTGCCTGGGTCAGCTGTGCTGTGAGCGGAGGGTTCTGCAGCACAAGGCCTGTTTGAAAGGCCCAGATAACTTTCACTGTGCTTTTCATGCCTAACCGAGCTGTTTACAGCCAAGTGTTGGAAGTGGGGGAGCCTTTGGCTTCACGGCGCGGCACGACTTGACTGGTAGCAGAGGTCAGGCGTTAGTGTGCCTGGGCTTCCTCTGCTCGGAGAAAGGAACCCGCGGATCTGCTTCCCTGCCCGTAAACAAAAACCATCCTTTCCACCCACTGGCTGCCTAACAAGCCACCGGAGGAAAATCTGCTTTTCCTTCCCCTTACGTTTTAGGTGAGGAAATCGGGGAAGGAATGTGAAAAATTCCCATCTATGTACAACGGGGCAGGTCTGACTTGAGAAAATGTGTACTGGTGGGTTTGTCTTCCTGGTTTCTGGTGTAATTTAAGCATTCCGTGGAGTTGAGCAGCCTTGGAGCAACCCGTACGAAGTGGCAGGTCTGACTTAAAATGTGTACTGGTGGGTTTGTTTTCCTGGTTTCTGGTGTAATGTAAGCATTTCATGGAGTTGAGCAGCCTTGGAGCAACCTGGTCTAGTGCAAGGTGTCCCTGCCCATGACAGGGGAGTTGGAACTAGATGATCTTTAAGGTCCCTTCCCACCCAAACCATTCTATGATTCCATGAATTGCTTTAATCTGGTGGTAGCATCCTGTGGCCAGAGCGCTGACTTGCCCTGGGGTCTCGTGGCTGTCACAGACCAGCCTGAATGATTCTGCACAAGAATTCCTCCTCCCTGCCTCAGTTTCCCTGTCGGTGAGATGGCAAGAGCCTCTTTTTACAGGATGGTTTTGGAAAACGCTGTGTAAAGTGAAATGTTCTCATGAGGAGGGGGAGAAGCCAGCAGCTTCCTTCGCTCCTCAGTTTCCCAAGACTGCGTGGAGGCGCGTGGCGTCTCATTCTGACGCCCGGCCGTGGTTGCCCTCTGCTGCTGTCGGCAGGAGGGGCACGGTTCGTGGGGCAGGGCAATTTTCTATCGAAGCCGTGTAAAAGAGCTGCTGATAGCCATTGGTTTTTATGGCCAGGCCAGTTCTTGCTATAAAATACCCTAAACCAGACTCGGGTGAGCAGGGATAAGAACTGGTGACGATGCGCCTTCGGGGAGCGTTTGGGGTCTTTTTGCAGTGATTTGTATGAGCAGAAAGGGGCTGGTCTGGCTGGTCATAATGGCAGCAGTGAGACTTAAACATGAACGCAGTGCTGTTGATGAAGGTTTAATTACTTCCCGGAATGGGATAATGCAGCTGCTCTGAATTAGATGCAGCTCGCAGCCGCTGAATTTACCAGGCTAATATAAAACCTTGTCGAGCCGCCCCCGTTAGCGATGATTTGGCTCTTCCTCTGTGTTGAGGGGAAACAATGGCAGATTTATATGCATTATTCTGTTAATTTTTATAGTCTTTATGCAGGCGACTGAGGAGGGAAGTGATCCACGTGCGGCTCTGTGCGGAGGCAGCTGTAGCGCAGAAGCTGAGGGCTGCGCCCACTGGCCTTGCCAGCGGTAGGGTGTCTGTTCAGGGCACCGGGGATTTGGGGAGGGACCCGCTTATGTCCGTGGACAGATGGGATCCGCGGTGGAGGCTGAGCTAGCATCGCTCTGGGCCGTGGGTGACTCTGCCCCGCCCGTCTGGCTGAGAGTGGGGACAGCAGGAAAATCTGCCGCTTGGAAGCGACGGGTCATGTCCCTTCCCCAGCCGAGCGCTGCCAATGCCCTTTGTTGGGAGTGGAAGGTGGTGTCGGCTCTGCCAAAAGGGTGGGATGGGGAAGAAATGATTCACTTGGCAAAGCCCGTCCCTGTTGCCACTTGCAACACCCTTGCTCCGAGGGCCTGGCCCAAACACCCGATGCCGACAACGCTGCTTTGTGCTCCGTGCCGCAGAGGACGTTCAGCGCGTGTCCCGGCTGCCTCCCGACCCACCGGCTCGTCGTGGGAGCAGGAGCACACACGTGGCATCCCCGTCGGGTGCAAACGCTTTGCAGTCACGCCAGGGAAGTGCTTACAGCAAACGGCGACGTATTGCCTGGGGAAGGGGTGAGGATGGCGAGCGCTCCGTTCCCCGCTTGAGTGGGAAGCAAGGTGGGGGAGAGGAAGTGTGCCAGGGGGTAGAGCTCCGAGTCTGCATAAATATTTGAATCCTTCCAAACTTGGCTTAGGGCTAAAGCGATACATTTGGTTTTGGTAATGAGCTCATAAATATTCAGCAGCCAGGAGATGAGTAGCAGTAGTCGCTGCTCACCCTGAATTTTGTGTGGGAGAATAAACTGTGTGTGCTCCTGAAGGAGGGGGGCTCCCGGCCCCCGGTTCGGCTGCCAGCCCCCTTTCCGGGGCGGATTAACTCGCATCTGCTCTGCCTCCTCTGCACGGAGCAGCTCCAGCCCTGCACGTGTGCCGGGCTCCACGCGTGAGCCCCGCTCCAGGCAGCGAACCCCGTCGTGCCCACGGGTACGGCAGGCGC
>NW_010261733.1:33495-39471 GCF_000690775.1 Eurypyga helias
CCCCCCACCCGGGCTGTGATCCGGGAGGGCCAAGCCAATTCCTCTCTTGGTGATGAGCTCTTCCAGGTCTCTCTGGAGAGAAGGCAGCAGGTAGCTGATTCGGGTGGTAAGCTGTGTAACGATGGCCAAGGGGTACGCCACAACTTGCATAATTCAGCCTGGAGAAGGGAAGGCTCCGGGGAGACCTTCAAGCACCTTCTAGTACCTGAAGGGGCTACAGGGAAGCTGGGGGGGACTTTTCCCAAGGGCCTGTAGTGACAGGACAAGGGGTAACGGGTTTAAATTGAAAGTGGGGAGGTTTAGATTGGATAACAGGAAGAAGTTCTTCCCGGAGAGGGTAGTGAGGCACTGGCCCAGGTTGCCCAGAGAAGCTGTGGATGCCCCATCCCTGGAAGTGTTCAAGGCCAGGCCGGGTTGGGGCTTGGGCAAAGGAAGGTGCCCCTGCCTGTGGCAGGGGGGTTGGAACTAGATGGTCTTTAAGGTCCCTTCCAACCCAAACCATTCTATGATTCTATGAACTTGGCTTTGTTCTGAGTCCCTGCGGTCTGAACGCTCTCAGCCAGGTTTAGGTGTTGGATGGTTCCTTCCCCCACCTCTTCCAGGTCCATTTATCCACTTGATGGATAGCACAGACAGTGCTTAAAGCAGAGCCTGACCAAGGCGAAGCAGAACTTTATCACCGTTGCTCACGGAGCTGCCACAGCTCCGCCGGAGAAGCAGCTTCCTGACAGCGAGAGTCACTAGCAGGGATGTCGTCTCCTGGGAGAGCGATGGAGCAGCGCTGGCTGGGCTTGAGGATGTTGTAAAGTTGTCCCCAAAGAACAGCAGCGGCTGGAGAAGTTGTTGGGCTGGGATAAGTGCTTTCTACCCCTCGGGTGCTGCCAGGTTGACAGACGGGTAGTTGGGAGCCACATCCTGCCCGCTCTTTCCCCCGCGCCCCTGCCTGTGCAGCCGGGATGCCCCGCTCCAGGGGAGGGTATTTTTGGGGATTGCAGCTTGGTTGTTCATACGTGTGTGATCCAGGGGGTGCAGCTACAGTCGGATGCCACCAGCCTGTGTCTGCGTCCGTGCTCCGAGCAGGGACATCTGGAGTTGAGGCTCGGTGATGGAATTCAGCTGCGCTCCCGGGTTCTGCGATAAACCATCTGTAAGTGCTGAGGGGCGAAGAATGAGCCGGGGAACTCGGAATTAGCCCCGGCCCCTGACATCCCTTAATCCTCCACTTCCAGCTGTCTGCTGCTGAGGAAGTGGCTCCAGCGCTGTGTTGGTAGTGAACGCTGGGCTCGGAGGTTCCGGCATCATTTCACACGATGAGGGAGTTGCTTTGTGTTCCGGCTTCGGCTCTTTCCGACCGATTAAGCCTTCAAAAGAAAATTCAGGAACTGAATAAAACATGCATTTTACGTCAGCTTTTTTTTTTTCCTATAAAAAGGACACGCACAGCCCCCCACTGTGTGTTTTTTTCCCAAATGAATTAGTTCAAAATGAATGAATATTCCCTAACTAATTACGGCACTGGACACCCATCACCACCTCCCATGAACAATCGCCGTGCTGCTCCGTCTTCCGCCATCCCTACAGAAGGAATCCTTTCCTGTTGGCGTGGATGTGGGGCTTCCCCTCTTGCTGGTCCACGTTTGGGGTCTTTGTGTCGTACAGGGTGGATGCCAGGACAAATGGCACATCTCTCCTGCCCCCCACCACGGGTTTTGAAGAGCTGGGGAGCAGCTTGTCAGGGGTTGTGGCTGCTGTGGGGTGGCTGTAAATACTTGAGCTCCTTTAACCTTGTCAGGACTGCTTGGGCGCTTAAGTACCTGGTGGAATTAGTGCCTTAATTACACTCTTACAGTTGAGGATTAAGAACATTTGCATTGAAATGTGAGACTTTTAGGAAAGCTCTTGATGCAAAACCTGCCGCTGCTGCTTTCAAAGGACATCCAGAAGTTGAAATTCAGAAACCCAGAAGATGGAACTTCAGAGCTGATGTTGACAGAAAATGCAAATATTTCCCTTGGTACTCAGGGGGAGAGCTGCTATTTCTGTGCCTGCGAATTGCGTCTGATGAAAGCTCAGTGGTGTTCGTTCTGGGAAGCTGCTGCAGCCGACCTGCGGTAAGGGCTCCACGCTGGAGACCAAAATACTGGTGTTTCAAGTGAGAAACGCCCTTGAGACAACAATATCATGGAAACATGGAACAGTTTGGGTGGGAAGGGGCCTTAAAGCCCACCCAGCCCCACCCCCTGCCTTGGGCAGGGACACCTTCCACCAGACCAGGTTGCTCCAAGCCTCATCCAGCCTGGCCTTGGACACTCCCAGGGATGGGGCATCCACAGCTTCTCTGGGCAACCTGTCCCAGTGCCTCCCCACCCTCTGCGGGAAGAATTTCTTCCTGTTAACAATTCGTTCAGCCTCTCCGAACCTATTGTGCCCGCAGCGCATGGCGTGCATCCTGCTCCGTCCCTGCCGGACGGGTCACAGGGCTCTGTCCCCGCTCCCCCGCAGCCTGTGCCTCCTGGGATGTGTAATTTGCTCTCTTGCTGGTTGAATCCTCACACTTCCCCTGCCCTGGGCTTGGCTCGTGGGAGCAGGCAGAGCCTGTTCTCAGCGCGAGGTGGGCTGGGCGGACCGGCCGGCATCACTTGGCTGGAGCTGGCCCCCGTTGCTAACCTCGTTCCTGCTCTCCCCTCGCCTGTTTGAAATGGTTTAGATATTTTCTTCTGTTTAAGGGAAAAGCAGTGATGTGGTCAGTATTTTTGTTGTGATTTCTGCTCCTCTGAACAAGAACGTCCATCAGGATCTTCATCAACTTGATTATTGGGTTGATTATTCTATTATCTCCACATCCCAACGTTTCCTCTTGGTTTTTCCTGTGCGGAGGTCCGGAAGTCTTACGTCATCCCTTGTCTCAAATCTCTTTTCCCTTTGCCCCCAGTGGCGAGATTTCCTCCATCCCAATTAGCTTTTTGAAGTGAAGGCTTTTGTATTTCCACGATACAGGTTTGCTTTGTATCTACTGCGGATGGCCAGCCACGTCACAATCATAAACCAACGCTGGACTAAACCAATCCAAGCCAAATTAAGACAATTTATCTGTTTTATAGGTAAAATTATAAGTCAATATTGAACTAAGCCAATCCAAGCCAGATTAAGACAATTTATCAGTTGTTTTAGAGGTAAAATGGGTTGGTGGTGTGGTTTGAAAGGCAAATGTGAAGACCAAACATCCTTTATTCCTGTATTTAGCAGCAAGGTTTAGACATCCCGAGTTCTGTTTGCCAGCTCGTGGGATCGTGTGGGTTCATCCGGGAGGAGACAGGGATCGGGGGCGGCTCTCCCCACGGCAAGTTTGCAGAATTCCGTCAGACGTTGGAGCGTATTGGCTGCCCTGCATGGGGGAGAGGCCTTCCAGGCTTCAGCGGGCTGTGGGAAAATGCCCTGGGTGCAGCCTGAAATGCGCAGCGAGTGCTTTCTCCTCTCCGATTACAGCCTGAACGTGGATCTGAATTAGCCGGCGCGCATCCAGCGCGCTGGGACGGTACAGCAATCTCATTCCGCTGCGGCGCGGTGCTTCTGTTAACTTTTCAAGTGTGTTAACTCAGTGTTTCTGAATCAGAAGCTTTTCATTCTTCCATGTAAATTATTCGTGCTCTGACGGATATTTTGGTTATGTAACGGTCTTGTGATCGTTAGTGTTTTCAGGACTCTCTTAACAGCAGTGTCCGGCCTCAGTGTCCTTACTAAATTCAGTCTTTTATTATCTTCTCCTCCACTTTACATCACATCTTCTAGCACTTCAAGAGCTTTTATTTTTAATAGAAGTGTTTCTGTGGCTCGACCCCGTCTCCAAACGGGCTTCGCTGTGCTGTGTCGCATCCTGCAAGCTGGAGGCAACCAAGAGCCTGACGTCACTTTTGGCTTCGTGTGTTGGGATGGGAGAGTAGGAAAACGCAGCTGTGAGACAGCAGATTGGTTCAGTGCTCTTAAGGGGGTTTTGCCTTTTTCATTGGTGTGGCCAGGGGGGCGAGGGAGGGGATTCTCCCCCTCTGCTCTGCTCTGGGGAGACCCCCCTGGAGTGCTGCGTCCAGCTGTGGAGCCTCAACATCAGAAGGGTATAGACTGGTTGGAGCAAGTCCAGAGGAGGCCACGGAGATGCTCCGAGGGCTGGAGCCCCTCTGCCATGGGGACAGGCTGGGAGAGTTGGGGGTGTTCAACCTGGAGAAGGGAAGGCTCCGGGGAGACCTTAGAGTCCCTTCCAGTGCCTGCAGGGGCTACAAGGAAGCTGGGGGGGACTTTTTCCAAGGGCCTGTAGTGACAGGACAAGGGGTAACGGGTTTAAACGGGAAGAGGGAGATTGAGATGGGACATCAGGAAGGAATTCTTCCCACAGAGGGTGGGAGCACTGGGACAGGTTGCCCAGAGAAGCTGTGGATGCCCCATCCCTGGAAGTGTCCAAGGCCAGGCTGGATGAGGCTTGGAGCAACCTGGTCTAGTGGAAGGTGTCCCTGCCCATGGCAGGGAGGTTGGGACTGGATACTTTTTAAGGGCCCTTCCAAACCAAACCATTCTGTGATTCTGTGATTGGTGAGTTCGAAACAACCAGCGTCCAGCCACGTCACTGTCACATTTGTCCATTTTTCTTGTTGCATTAACGTCAAATTTTACTGGGTGTTTATCAAAACCACTGATATTTGCAGGGCTCTGAAACTGCAGATCCACCACAGGCTAGTTGTGAAATACAAATTCATCCCGTAAGTCCCTTTCCTTTTGGTATGTGTTCAGATTTGTTATTCGGGGATTTGTACAAAAACACAGACTGGAGCATGGGATGAAGCAACAGTCCCAAATGCCGATCCAAATGAGCTTCTCCAAGACCGTATTAAGCCAGAAAAAGTATGTGTGCCTTTATCACTAATGGGCAGTTGCAGGATGTCTTGACATAATTAACAGATTCAGTGAGTCCTCGCGCTGTGTGAGGAAAGCCCGTGCTGCCGGAGGGGGATGTAGCCTGGGAACTCAAGTTCAGGTCTTGAAATGTGCCTCAAACGGGCTTGCTGCTGAGGTTGAGGTTTGAATTGATGCATTGAGCGTTGTGTTTTCCAGGCCTTTGGTAGCTGTTAGGCTGAGTTCACAAGGCTGCTATCTTTATATAGGCAGAATATCCTGAGCGATGAAATACGAGGCTTCTGCCCTGTGGGCTGGTGTTGAGAACGTACGCTGAAGCATCATGAACTAAACTACAAGTGGTTTGTGTGCTGCTGTTGCCCATCTACACGTGAGATTCATGGCCCAGATCCAAATTTCCCAGGACTACGCTTGCGCTAAGGAGCCGGGACGATCCTGCTCGTAACATTTGCAACTCCATCCTGGTGGATGCTGCGATCCAGCCGTCCCTCTGCTCCGAGGACGTATCCCGGCTGGCTCTGAGCAGCCTTGTTTCCACCTTCAGGGATGCAATAATGCCAGGTATCCATTAACCAAAAGCTTTTCTAGGGAAAATGCCTTGGAACACTCATCGTGCACCAGCAGGATGAGCAGGGAGGCAGGCAGGACCTAGCTGCCTGTGAAAGCACCACCAGCTGTACTGTCTTCAGATGAATCTTTGCACGCAGCATCTTCTCTACTCGCCCGCTGCCTGCAAGCACCCTAATCACGGGGGTATTTTGAGCCTGTGTTGCATTGGCTTTTAGAAAAGCTGCCTTTCTTTGTTGGCTTCAGCCCTTCTATTGTTGTCTGTGCTGTTGTCCAGTCTCAGTGAATCTGTGCAATGTTTGGAAGCGGCAGCGTGTTCAGTGTGGGACCCTGGGCATCGGCCGTGCTCACGTTCCTGGGCTGCAGGCTGGAAGAGCTACAAGTGAGTGAGATGCAGCTAATAAACGTGAAGCAGCATGTCAGAGGTAGAGGGCTTCATTTTGGGGAGGCTGTCTGGGGTGTCTTTTCACCATGTGAAATCATGAGAGCAGCCCTCAGGAGAAGGAC
>NW_010261734.1:0-20739 GCF_000690775.1 Eurypyga helias
GGGGAGGGAAGCGTCAGAGCGCAGGCAGCAGCAGGCAGCGCCGGGCAGCAGGCACGCTCCGCTGTCCCCTCCCTGGCGACAGCCAGCCCCGGGGACAGGGGCGCGGGGGGATAACCCCGAAGGGAGAAAGCCCATCAAGATCTCTAGGTACCTGCTGCCTCACCATGAAGCTCCTGACAGCAGCTCTGCTCCTGCTGTTCATCGCGATGTGCTTAGCCAGCGCAGAAGGTAAGGTGGTTTGTTCTGCTTATTCCCACCTAAAACCCTTTCCCAGTGTTTTCTTTTTATTTGCCTCTTGCTAGCCCTGGCTTGGGTTTAGCTGTCCCCTGCATGTTGGGAAAGAGCGATGCCGGGTCTGGGGGTAAAGGTAGCTGGGAGTGGTTTTAAAGGTGGAAGTAGGGACAAAATACACGCGATGAAGTTGAGTCTCCATCGCGAGCCCAGCTCCTTCTGTGGGAGGTCACGCCGCGATCTCCGTTATTCAGGAATATAACTCAAATCTCCTTCGAGACAGAGGGTGGTTTTGCAGCAGGGAAAATAGAGCAGAGCTGGATTTGATGCGGCAGCAACACAAACTCCACTGAAGTGCCAGCAAGGATTTTCTGCCGGGCACAGAAACGACGGTTAACAAACGCCCAGCTTTTGTCTGGCTGCGAACGCGCCGCAGCATCCGCGCGAGGAGGAAGGGCTCAAAGTCCTACAAAGTCCAGGAGAGACGCGAGTGAAGGAGAACGTAGCAGAGATGTGCGTTGGCTTCCTCAGCGTAAAGCGAGTCCCGACTTTAATTTCCTTTTGTTAAATACAATTACACTTAATCACAGCAGGTGCACTTTCAAAAACTCTCATTTACTAACCCTCAGAACATCTATAGTGCTCTAAAACATATTTCCCAGAGAGTCACTACCTTTTCCTGGGATATAGCAGAGACAATATTACTCTTTTCAAGCTCAACAGGATTACAAAATTCAGCTTTTCCCACCGAGGCTTGAAAGACCAAAGTGAAGTTTGCGAGCGCGGGGAAGGGACGCTTGGTATGCAGGAGGCTTTGCGGGCACGTGAGAAAATGCTTTCTCTTGTAGGCGTAAAGTGCAAATGTTCAAGGAAAGGTCCTAAAATAAGATTCTCTAACGTACGGAAGCTGGAGATAAAACCGAGGTACCCATTTTGCGTGGAAGAGATGATTATGTAAGTTTTCCTTCCTTTATCGCTTGCTGTTTCCTTATCAGCTGAATTGCTTTACCTTGTACTGCAAGTTCCTTTTTTTGTTCTTTGCTTTTCTCACTCCCTGGCATGGTAATTTCTAGGAATAGGCATTTGCTGTATTGGATGCAACAAAATGTGCAATTCTGACCCAAAAACCCAGTTGTTATGTTTCAGCATGATTTTTGCTCAGAGAAACAATTACAGAACAGGTAGCAATAAAAGGATAATCATTAGTTCAAGCAAAGATAGGGACAAATCCTACTCCAAGCTACCAGATATAAACCCCAGAACTATTTGCTCAAGTTACTTGGGGTGTGCAGAGTCAGAGCATGAGCAGAGTTTGGTCTGCTGCGGTTTCTGCAAGGCAGAGTTACCCCAGACAGGGTCAGATTTTCGCCTGCGTTGCACCAGAGCCATCCCCTTGCATTCCGCGGGATTACCCAGCACGCAAGAAAACGCTTTCCTCCCCATCTCACTGCAAGCTGTGACCACCACTGACAAAGTCCCAAGGTGATGTAGTGCCTAACCAAACCGAGGCAGGTATGGGGATTTTGACATCTCTGATGAAGGAAAGGGTTTTACATTTTTAAATATGGGTGGTTTGCGAGGGCTTTTTTTTCCTGTCCTGTGTTGGATACCTTAAGATCCCCCAGCAAAGCACCATCCACCCAGCACGTGCAGCTGGATACTGACCAGAAGCCAAATTAGCCAAGACAACTGCACCGAGCCCCTCTGCCCACTAAGGGGAAAAAGGGTCCCAAGAGCAGCTACACCCCAGAACACCAAGGACTGATTTACTGCAGCGTTTGTGCTCACTCACTGAACGTTTGACATTCACTTGCTCTTAGAAAGGTGCTTTAACAGCAGGATCCAGATCCTGTTCTGCCAAGTCGTGTGCCACCTCCAGCACTCTGTAATGCCCACGGGGCCAAATCCTGTCCATCCAATCGGCACAAACAAGGAGATACCACTGGAGCCTGATCCTGCCCATGCAGGCGTGGCTCACCAGAGGGCATATGGAGGAGGAATAGAGAGCCAAGCTTCCTTAGGCTGTCTCCAGATCTACACCAGAATCACTGTGACGAATGCTTAACTCGGGGAATATCAGAGCCACCCCTTGGAAGCTCATATCAGCTGATGGTGACCTGAACAGGAAAAAGCTTGCAGAGCATCACTGCCTGAATCAGTTCCTTGCCACTGTGCTTTGACCTTTCAGTAGCAAAAGGATGGTATCAAGGGGCACTAACTCTTCACATCCCACTCCACACATTTGCCTGAACGCAGCTGGTGGCCAGGGGATAATTAATGTAACATTAATGTAACATTTCACTTTCAATCGGAAAGTCAGGGAAGCTGGAACACCGTGCATGAGCGGGTTGCTTTCCCAGCTGGATAGCTTTGCAGATGCCAAGCGATGCTATTCAAGGCTGGAGGGTCACCCCAGGTTTGCAGCGGCTGCAGAGATAGAGCTGTCCCACCACTCTCCCATTGCTGCTGCCCACGGGACAGGCAGGGCTCGCCCATTGCCACTGCTGCCTTTCCAGCCACCCTCAGACACTCTCAAAGCACCACTGAAAGCAAACTAAAATTATTATTCAGAGAACCAATTGATCCAGGAGTCTCCTGACAAGGCACAGAGGAGCTAAATTCCTGCAACCAAGTTTTTGTTGCCGTGGTGATCATCTAAAATGCATTGTCAAAGCTGGGTCCCCTCCTGACCTCCTCAAAAGCTCTCATATCTCTTCATATGGAAGAAATAAGTGATGTTTGGCAGAGAAGTAGGTAGGCAGGTGCAGTTTAGGAAGGAATTTGACTTCAGCCCTAACCACCCCAGCAGAGCTGTGGTACAGAGTAAGAGGCAGCTAAACCAAGTCCTCAGTTTATTCAAAACCTATCAAGATTCACAGTACATCTAGCAGTAACTGTGTGTATCTGCTTCCTGGAATGAGGAAAAGCAGCAGAAAATAAGAGAGAGGTTTAACTCTTTTGTCTGAAAGGATCCAACCCCCCCTTCACATATTGCCCCATCCCCAAGAAGGGGAGATGTGTCAGGGTGAGAATAGCTGAGCCAGAGATAGAAATGGGCACCACCAGGAGCCTTCCTCAAGGGGCAGCCATCCCTGCACTGGGTCAGGTGGAGGAACCGGAACCAGGACCCTCCTGGCCCCAGGGACAGGGTGATTGTAGGCAGAGGTGCAGCCCCACCATTCCTGCAGATGAGCTGCATGGGTGCACAAGGCGCTGCAAGGTCAGACTGACCCAGGGGTGCTCATCCCAGTACTGAAGGCATTGGATGTACTGGGAAGACTTTAGCACAGTGACCCTTAGACACCCTGGGTGAAGGCTCCAGCCACCAACCCCCAAGCAGCAAAGGGACAGCTCTCATTCCAGGGATGTGTGTTCATGTCCCAAATCCCACTGGAGGTATAAATTCAGGTGCTTCAGTCCCTTATCCATCTCTCTCAACCTCTTCTTGCAGCCCATCCAGGCAGCTCCTCACTATTGGCTCCTACAGCACCTTTTCCTAGGCACATCCCCTTACATCTGCCAGAGCAGCATGCCCAAGGGCAGGGCCAGGGCAGCTCAGGGTGCCCAAAAATGCTACCACCCAACCTGTGCCTGCAAGGGAACCACAGCAGACCATGGGGCTGCCTTGCAACATCTCCTCTGCTGCCCAGCCTCAAAGCTGAAAACCTGTATGTGGTGTCAGAACAACACATCTCAGCCTGATTGCACTCTGGTTGTTCACCTGAGGAGCAAACAGTACATCCTCTTTCCACTGCAGGCTTTAGTAAATCCAGAACTGTCCTCCACTCACGGTGCAAATTTAGTGCTTGCTGCTTTTCAGAGGTGCTCCTGCTCTTTCCATTCCGGAAATACCCTCTATGGTCTGTCAGAAAAGAAATCCAAGCCAAGGTCTGGCATCAACCAGTGCCGACAGCGCAGCTGAAAGATGGCTGCTGGACAGAGAAACTTTAGGCCAACCCTTAAAACTTGCATGCCCTCTGCCTCCAGTGAAGGTTTTGTTTCACTCCCATTCAAAGCTGTAGGAAAATTCCCCTTCTCCCATACATAGTGGTTGGCTGAGAATGCCCTTGGAGCAGATATGATCCGTAGGCTTTAGCAGTGAACCTTCCCTTTCCAATGTCTGCAGCCACAGAATCTCTTGGAGGCTTTCCACTGCTTTCCCACACACTGGGGATGGGGCCACATCCTCCCAGAAAACAACCCAAAAGTTACACCTTGTCTTTTTGTGACTTTAGCTCACACCTGATGGAGGTAGAGCAGAGGAGGGGAGCAGGGAAGGACATTAATTGAATGGAAAGAACTACTTGAACACCTTGAAGTGGGAAACGTGGCAAGACCCTTAGCTGAGCTCATGCAGGTAACAGTCAGCATTCCAGTCAGGCATGTCCCCTCAGCACCAGGAAGATGAACTGGGAAAGTTTGTAAGGCACTTTCTCGTGTGAGAAGATAAGCAGCTCCTCTCTGAACCAAACCATAAAAGAAATACATCCATGTGCACAGATATTTGTGTTTCTGCCATCATTTTACTCATGTCTCCAGCAGCATTTCAATAATACATTATAGGATTTCAGTTAAACTGAAAACTGTGTTTCCCTGTTAGGTCTGGCATTTCCAGAAAATGAATAATTTCAGTAAAAATTGTGTTGCTTTTTTTAAATTAAAAAAAAAAAGAAAAAAACAGGAAAGTGCTTGATCTAGCCCTGAAGTCTGATCTTTTCTCTTAGATGCAGCATTGTTGAGTGTAAGAGAACCATCATCTCATGCAAAGACCTTGTGGTTGCCTGAACGAACCCTAATTAAATCAGCTATTAAGCTCAGAAGAAAGTATCTAACAGGCAGACAGAGCAAACCCACTGATTAGAACTAGTGGGTAGGTCTTCATCTGGCACAACCAACCCTGTGGACAATAGTACACTGCACTGACTGATAGCAGCTGAAGATTTGCTCCAATATTATTAAAGTGTCTGCCATAAAACAGCATAAAAACCCTTCCACTGCCTGCCTGGGCGACAGCCCCTGACTGGTTTTGGCATTTACCTGGAGTGGCAGCAGAGGACTGGCAATTTCGGACCCCCCTAACCTGTGCCCCCTTGCCTTGCAGCGTGACTCTGTGGACACGGGTGAGAGGGGAGCAGCAGCACTGCCTGAACCCCAAACGCCAAAACACAGTGAGACTGCTGAAGTGGTACAGAGTATGGAAAGAGAAAGGCAGGTGAGTAAGCAGTTGTTCAGTGGGTGATGGGGAAAAGTCTTGGTGGCAAGCTGGGCAATCAGCAGCCTTTAGAGAGCACTCAGGAAAATGCACATGCTGCAAGTGCTCTACCCAGCAGAGAGGATGTACTTCATTACCAAAATTATGGTTATAAGTGGATGTTCTTGATGTTATTTCTTTCCTGCCATGTGCTGTCCTCACTTCTATTCCAGGATTATGCTGTTCTGACTATAAATAGTGATTATTTGCTGTTAAACTTTTCATCAGCTGATGTTCTCAGTTATTTGCATACACTCACCTCCGTTCTACGGGTAAAAAGCCAAGATGAAAAGCTAAATTACTTCCACATGGTCACACGGAAAGCAGTCAGCAGAGTTGGGAAGGTGGTGCCCTGTCACACTTTTTAATCACACTGTTTCAAAACCGTCAATACCTGGTGACGCAGATCTTTGCCAATTTTAACTACTGTCGCACTCCCAGAAAAACTTGCTGGTGAGATGCTCTGCCACCCTCTCCCTTGCAAAGAGGATTTTTTTGGTAAGCTATCATTCATAGCTACAGAGTGAGAAACATGAATTCCTGATGGGTAATGATCAGCAGTCATGTCCCTGTCTGTAATTAGGAGCTGCCCAGCTCCCACCACCTCCCCAGCCATAGCAAAAGCAAGCATCCATGCACAGTACAGCCCCACTGAACCCTGATCCTCCTCAGTTGATGGGCAACATGCTCCCAAAAATTGAGCTCAAACAAGGCCAGTGAGCAGCAAGATCCATCTCTCAGCAGGTCCAAGAGTGCCAGCGAGATCCAGCAGCAATTTGTCAGTGACATAAGTGCTAGCTGTACCAAATCCACTTAATTTCTCCCCAGGAAGAGACAGGGAATTTAAATGTAAATTGAATTTTACATTTAAGTAAGTGTATGGAAATTTACATAAATAGAATTTACATTGCATGTAGTCCAAACATTAATTTCTTTCCCAAAACAGTATTGCCCATAGTTTTCCCCATGCTAAGGAAGAATGTTTTCACCCAAAGAGCCTGCACAACTACAATTTTTCAGCAAGCCTGCTTGTCAGGTGGTCTTCTCAGGACATAAACCAGAAGAGTAACAGAGTCTAATATTATTCCAAACACAAAAGATACTGCAAATTTATTAGCTATGTGCATCTCATGATATACTTTAACCACTGGAAAATCCACATCTCCTATACAAATGTTGAAGTGTATTAGCAGATGTGGATTTCTTCATCTTATTCACCCTGATGATCATGGCAGTGTGTTATTCCCCCACACACCAAGATGTAATGGTGTCAAAGTCTAACCTTCCTCCCAGATTCTTTATGGATAGCAATCTGGCAACTGCTGAAGTCAAGAACCCTTTCCAATTTACTTAAGCAAGACTAAAAATCTGGTTTCTGCGTTAGTTTTTTTTTTGGGGGGGGTGTTATTATTTATTATTTGGAAGGGAGTTGTTTCATTCATAGTTTAAACACTTTACTCTTGGCTTTCCTTCTGTTTAGGGTTTATGAAGAATAAGAGGAAGCAGCATGAGGAATGGAGCAGACTCCCTTGGCTGGCGTAGGACTGGGCTCTGCAGAAGATTATTTCTCTCTCACAGACATAAGACACAAATTCTATATTATTATAAAGCACTTTTTACCAAGGGTCTGTTTTTACATTTTATAGCCACGTGCAAAAGGCTTCCAGATTTCACAAGCATCTGTTGCACTTCAGATTTCATACCCGTCTGCTCTGTACTGAGATTGGGAAAAACCTCATGCTTTTCGTTTTAAAGAGGTTGGGTTTGGGGTTTTTTTTAATTGTTATTCATTCATACTTCACTATGACTGCAATCGAGCTTTATAAGCTCATTAGACAAACAGTAATGTTTGTAGAGGTGTTACACAGCCGTGTTCCTCACCCTCTCGCAGCGGGAAAGCTGCGGTACCGTGGTGGTTTGTTGTGTCTGCAGCCTCCACCGTAGGCAGGCAAAGTGGGGACCAAAGACAAGTTTGCTGGGGGAGATGCCACCGAAACATCATGGCTGTAACTGCCGAACTGAGGTCCCTCAGCACGAGCATCACTCGTGTACCTCTTCTTTAACGGACTTGAGGTCTTGCTGCAAGGTGAAGCGTACCCTATCTCCCATTTAACATTTCATCCCTTAGGAAGAATTTCTAGGTCATTTTTATTTCTAAAAAAGTGTTTAAATTTTTTTTTTCCACCTGAAGTTCTCATGGAAAGTTTGTGGCTTCAGTACTGAGACATTTTAAGCTTCAAGACTATTGTGTATGATTTCCTAGATTTGTAGCAATGAAAAAAAGCCTTTCAAAAGGTACCTTTTTATGAAAAATAGGGCAAACATAAATACCTATATATGTTTTAGTCACAACACAACATATTCATTATTTTGAATGTAACACTTCAATGTTAAGCAGTGCATTCCTCTTTTTAAAATAACAAAACTACCTTTTCATTTGTAAATATACTATAGGAAGTCTCCCTATATTATCTCTGTATAATGTACTGTACTGCTAAATTATCATATGCTATTTAAATGTTTGAAATATTTAGAAGGTTGCATGCAGATTTCATATTTCTTTCTAAGACAAATGAAAAAAGTAATAAAAAAATATATTTAAAAAAAAGCAGACAATGGCTCTTAAAAGTTCCTTCAGTCACCAGGCAACTCCAGCCACTTCCAGTCACTTTTTTCAAGGGATGAATTGGTCTGGGGAAAAACACTGAGTCAGAGGAGCTGATTTAGAGATACAGTGTCTTGATGGCACTGGAATTAGAAAACTATTCCAGTCCAACTTGCTTCCCTTTCTCACCTCAGGATTTGGGCTTTACCCAAACACTGAGGAATCTTGTTACATAGAGAAGGGCTATACCACAGCACCTATAGCTGCTAGTCGAGTGTTATGTTAGATTAGTGTAAATCAACCACTCCAGATCTATATAAAAACAAGTAAAACACAGTGATTTAGGCAATTTCTCAGTTAGATTAAGAAAGGTTGCACAATGAAAGCCAGGCAACAAAAAGCCCTGAGCCACCCCCTCCTCCTTCTGTGCAGTTTCAGCCCCGCCCCAAGGGAAGGGCCTCGCACCCAACAAGTCTCCTACGCTGCTCCCCAGCTAAAAAGGAAAGCAGCAGACAGGAAGGGTAAAGCCAGAGAGTTTAAATGTGTTAAAGCCTTCCAGTGCTCCCCAAACAGCCCAGATCTCCTTCCTGGCTGCTCCCTCCCGTGCAAAGGCAGCTCTGCGCCAGGCTGCTGCAGGGATCAAGACAACTCTACAACAGTGATCTACTGTGTAATCGAGGCAGTGCCTGGGCTCAGCTCAAAGATTTCCTCCAGTTCAGACAAGAAAAAGAATATAGATCTATACACACATGCTGTATACCAACTTACTGTGACAACACCCTGGCAAAGCTGAAGGAGAAAGCTGTTAGATTTCAAAGTATTTTCCTATTCTGCATAAGGATGGAGGCAAGAACTTCAGATGCCTATTAGTAAAACAAAGTTTGGGAGAGATCCCAGAGTATTTAAAAAATTAAACCCCTGGGGATATCAACCACAGGGCACTGCTCCAGGCTGAGCATCTGAACCTGATCTCCTGGCAAACCCAGCCCCGTGGGCTATCCGAGCAGCCCTTCTCCTTTCACATTTTAACAAAGCCAGTAGTTTTTCCTCGAGGAGACTCGATTTCAACACGCTGACAGACTAAGAGGTTTATGGTCATTTAGCGACTACCGGGCAATGAATTTCCTGGAAAAGTATTGATAGGGTTGCACAAGAGGTGGTTAAGGCTCCATGGGGAATGCTGTGCACGGCTCCAGTTGCCCAAACACACCACACTGACTCAAACCTCGCAGGGTAGAACCTGTACAAATAACTCAGCTCTGGGTTTGTCTGCCAGACAAAACCACCAACAAAAACTGGGCACAGAGGAAGCCAATTGTAATTATTTTTCCACTTGCTGGAATGGGAGACTAAAGAAAAAGATTATTTGGTTCAGTATGTGTGTTCCCTTTAACCCAAAATCTGTGCTTCAGACAGAACAACTCTTGCAAACAGGAACTGAAACCATGAGGAGGAGAAAAAAACAACACCCTGACTCTGCGCTGGTTTTCCCAAGCTTGTTAAACCACATCTCCAGGCAGGTTTATCGAGTTCCCAGGAATAGGAGGAGCATCCCTTGCTGTCCCCGATACTGCAGCTGTAAAGGGAAAAGCCAAAGGTAACTGCTACACACTCAAGGCGTCAGCCACTTTCCTTCTTTGCCAAAGTGTTCCAGAACATACATGTAGCTACCTCCCCCACCTAGATTTAACAGCAACTGTAAGGTTTGCTTGTTTTCCCCAGCAGATTGCATGGCTACAGGATGTCACTCCTTCCCCAATATACAGTCCATATGTTTGTATTTTGGGATTAAAAAGGCTGATTGAGTATGGTGTGCACACACACCAGCCAGCCCCAACTGCTCACCAGTTACCACTGTACTCTCCTGAGAGCTTGAACATTTGCAGGGTGAGCCAGAGCCCTGCTCCATCTCGGGGTGTAGGAACAGTATGAGCAGACCCCACAGGTCCTTTACTCAAGCCCCAATGCTACATCATGAGGATACAAACCCTTAACACAGCCTCCCAGGAGGGCAGCAGGCAACTGCATTCCTCCCATCCGGCCTGCAAAGCCGCTCCCCAGCCAGGAGCACAAAACCTGTGCCCTCCCCATCCTTCCGCTGGGCACTGGGCATCCACAGGCTGCACCCATTCAGAAACAGCACTATCAGGCTTGATTTTAATAAAAGCAGGAGGGTGAATCAAGCAGCTGCAGTGAAAGGACACAATAGCAGGGAGACCTGCCTTGCCTTTTCAGTGAGAGTGCTACATGGGATTAGTAATGTTATACAGACCCTTTCACCACTTGCCTTTCACTTGTTCATATATGGGCTAGGTCAGCAATGGCCAAGAAGTTTATTAAGCAGCGATAGCTGCTTGGTGGTCTGCGCAAGACGGCACAGTGCTCTCGGCATGTCCAGCTGCCTGCCATACCCCAGAGCCCCCCAGGCTCCCTAAATCAAGGCACAAGACCATGCCAGGTTGTTACACACATGGGGACCTCTCCTGACCACATCCACGTGCTGGGAGAGATGGCCCTGCGCCAACACGGTTTCACTGGGGTTGTGGGAACAGACATGGGGCTTGATGGTAAAGTCATCACAGAGTCCTGGGGGTTTGCACCAGTCACCCCAGAGCCCGGGGTGGGAAGGCAAAGGCAGTGTTAGAGCAACACAAATGCTCTCCACGTTAATTAAGCATCAGCTTCAAGTCCCTCCTGGACCCACATTTGTCAAGAATGGGAATAAATGTGAATAAAAGGCCACTGTGCCCAGGACTCATCATCCCACTGGGATACACAGCCAGAGAGATGTGCCTGTTCAAGGGCCTTCTGTGCAACCTGAGGTCACTTAACGGGCTTTCTATAAGCCCAGACAGAGCTTGTACTCTCCAAAACACACTTACCACCGGGTCTAGTGAAGCACCAGTCACATTTTGGTTATTTTTCCTCCAAAGCCAGCTTCTAAAAGCAACTCATCTAAATCCAGATGTGCACAGCACTGAAGACCTTGCTTATTCAAGTTGCACAGCACCTTTGGAAAAATGCAAGCAGGTTTTGGCTGTTGGCTGAGTTTGGATCTAGAAGGACAGACAGCCCACCCCAAAAACCCTGGCCACTGAATTTATGCCAAGGCAACTCTCAGTTTTGGCACTCCCTAGCTCTTCCATGCATAGCACTCATGCTGGGATTTCTTGTTCAGTCTGTCCCTTCAGGAGGTTGGGATACATGTGGTCACAAATGGAAATATAGGTATTTTTGTGTCTCTCTCTGACTCTGTGTTTGCTCTATCAGGAATTGTCTGTTATTCACTGATTTCCCTCTGATCCTAAACCACAAAGGTCCAAGTAACTTCCTAGAAGGTGCTCTGTTTCCTTTGAAAGGCAGGGCCCCATGAGCACCCAGATGTCCTCAAAGCCAGCATGTTTCCGGCAAAATACTCCAGATAAGATTTCCTACAATTCCTTTGCCTGACATAATCCACCCCAGAACAGCAACTGGGATTGCTATTGCCTGAGGAACAGTAATCAGAGCTCCAGGTGCTTATGCTGGTTTTTGGTGTTCGTAGGTATCAGTACAGACCTTACAGCAATCTTAATCGTGGGCATCTGGCCAACATGGAAACCCTCCAACACTGTTAGATATGCTTTCTGACACCACGTACCTCTGGAAAGACCAAGCCTCCATCTCTATGGAACACCCCTGCAAAGGTGTTTGGGCTACTATTTCATAGAGAGAAAGCTAAAATTGGGCCACCATTTGGTCATCGTCTCTCATGTGAAAGAGAGAGTCATCATCTTTTATACACCCCAAGGTTGCCTCTTTGGGCCATCACCTCTACTAATAAGCACCCCTGGCCGGGCAGCAACGCAGTAACAGTCCCCTATTCATACTTGGGGTATTAAAGGGTTTAATACCCAGCACAAATCCAGAAGTTGGGTTTTGAGCATCCAAAGCATCCTCATTTCCATTAGCTAGCACTATGTGACATCAAGGGGATGTTTGGAGACCCAGCAGCTCAGGGTTCAGCCCCACGCCTTGCTCTCATCCACGTCGCAGCACTTTGGTATCCAGCAGCTCTTGGGCCACATCCAGCGGCTCCCAGCCCAGAAGGCTGCTCTGGAGGAGCGGTGGGGGAAAGCAGGGCTGAAAGGACATCTAGTGGCAACCAAAACCCTTCTCAGACAGCCTGGGGACACCTCTACAACCATCTGTTATAAATCAGCTTCAGAGCCTGCTCATTGCACCAGGAATGAAGGCTTCAACTGCTGCATTCCCTTAGCTGGGTATGGCAAACCCCCAGGCAAAGGCAGCAGTATTTTGGGAAACCCACTCAGAGGTTTACACAGCCACATTATCCCATGAACGTGGAACACTCCACTAAGAGCAAAGAGATGCCTGGCAGCCACCATGTCCGTCACACCAGCATGGGAAACAGGATTGCAGCACAACACTTGGAAGATTCTTTTCTAAACAACCTGCCCAAAACCCTTCACAAACCTCAGGAGCTTCTGCCCAACACAAAGCCATTAACCCAGCCATTCTCCCCCCTGCCGCCAGCTCGCCAGTGACCAGGAGAAGCTACTATTCCACTGGTGCTGCATTCAGGTCCCATCCTCAGACCATCCGACTTCCCAGCAGCAAGAAACCACACGCATGCTATCACCTTCAGTGCCTGAAGAGGAACCCGCTCCCTCTTGCTGGGTATGAGCGCAGCTTCGTTCAACCATCACAACACCACCAAGATCCCTGGCAGAAACACTTTGTAGAGATGCCACACGCATGAACATTTATTTTCCAAACAGTGAGCAACAGGCTGTATTCCTGATCCTTCTGCCAACCTCCAAAGCACTCCAACCCCCTCAGATTTTTCTCTTATCTTCTGCCCATGTGTATTATCAGCTCTTTGGGCAGAGACCGCTCTGACAACACGCATGGAGGGCATCCAGCCCAACAGGAGCTGCTCTGCTGCGAGCGGGACCTGGGAGGGAGGAATGACATGACATGAAGTGACAGCGAGGCAGGCGGCCAAGGCCTGGGAAAATCACCACGCCTGTGTTTTTGTTTTTCTTCCTGCACAACAAAAGAGGTTAGTGAATTCCTCTTGGATGGGTTTCAGAACCTCCCCCAAGAAAAAAAGAAAATAATAATCCTGCTGGTGTTTGCTTAAGGCTGATAATTACAGGAATAATTATGATTTATTCCCATCATAAATCTTGGAGCAAGAAAAGGGTTTTGAGGTTTGCAAGCTTTGCTGGATGACAGAAGCAAAACACAGCTCTAATTGCCCTTCTTTGTTGTGTTTAATTAAGGATTCTGAAGCAACTGATCTCTGTGTCTTTTCATGGTTAGAAACCTGCAAGGAAAAGAAAATCCTTCTGCAGAGCCACCAATCGAAGCTTTGTTGGGTTACTAGGCACTAAGTGTGCTACTTCTGAACACTCAGGACTCCCAGAAAAAGCAGCTTATTAAAGGAAAAGAAGCGCTACAACAGGCTTTTTTTCCCCCGCTCCTCTTCCAGTAGGCTTTGGCAGTTTTGAGCTCACTTCTAATCCCGGAAGAAATGTCTTTTGTCTTTATCCCTCAGCATTTTGCCTCATTACTGCCCATTCCATTGGGTTGCATAAAATACTTCTCCATTTCTATTACCTTCATAATTACACCATTTACATTTTTCCTTGGGGTTTAGTTCAGCTTCCTCTCTAAGTCTAGAAGACTTATCACTTCTGCAAACACATTAGGAAAAACAAACAAGCCCACAGCTCCTTCAGCTCCCTTCTTGAACCAGTAATTCCCAGTCAAGCGCCACTCCTCCCCAGCAAGAACCAGTTTCCCAACTGCTACCTCTCAAATTCAAACTGTAAATGGCTGGCAGAGTGTTCTCTCTCCATTTTTGTGCAAGAGCTAAAACAGTTCTCCAGGGAAATCCAGTATCTTATTACAGTAATCAGTGTCAAATCCTTAAGCCTGGCTCTGAGTGATGCCACCAGCTACTGCACCTGTTACGCTCAGCCCAGGCTGCATGAACTTTGTGAAGCCAAGGAATTAAGAAGCAAGAAACCCTTCGGGCTGCTTTGAATCTGAGGGCACCTGGGACAGCATTTTTGCAGAAAGCAACTGACTTTATGAGCATGGCACACCTTCAGCTGAGAGCAAGACCACTGTGCACTGCATCCCCAAAGGGAGCATCTGCAGGGAAACAGAGGAGGTTTGGTGTTGCACAAAAGGTAAAATCCCAACACTTCAACTGCACAGAGCAACATACTGGATAACAATGCCTGGAACTGCTGATCTACAAAGGGAAAGTGTCAAATACAGCTTTAAAAGAAAAAAAGAAAAAAAGACAGACTTCTTGGGTTTGTCAGGCCAGGGAAGCATTCTTGTAAGACCCGGAGATAAGGATAGAGCAGGACAAAACCAGCAGAGAGCACAGAAAGGAAAACACGAAGTGGGCAGCATTACTAACCACAGCAACCGTATCTGACCTCAGGTGCCTGGCTTGGACCACAGAGCAAACATGCCAGGGTCCCAGCCCAAACCCCTTGCTGGCCACACTGGCCCCACAGCAGCACATGGGCCTGGCCACATATGCCAAGAAGAGCCACTGCTTGGGGGTTTGATTGTTTTTATCAGAAAAGTTAATGACAGAAGCTGGAAAGGAGCAAGCTCTGAAACATGGAGTTGAAACACAAACGGAAAGATTTGTTTTCCCATAGAAAACCACATCTCCTTCCTGTTTTCCTAGAGTTTCAGCTCTAGGCTGTCTGTGTCATGATAATCCAAATAGTTGATTACATGCCAGTTGCCCTGTTTTCAGGGTAATTAGTGTGCTATAAGCCTCACAAGAAGAGCGCTGGGTGCACAGCTCCAGTGAACGGACAGGGATCTCAAGATCCCTGAATCACTGCGATATATACAAATACACATTTATTTACACACAAACATAACACGGAATCAATGATACTCTTTTTCTTCACCCATATTTGGCCTTATCTTTTTTAGATAACACACTCTCTATAGCAAGTAACATCCTTCTTTCTACACATAGTGACAAGAATGCATAACTTGGCTAGAGCTTATAGTGGAAAATAACAAAGAACAACAAATAGAAATAAAGAACTGCCATAAAGCAAAGGCTAGTGGCAAAACAATCAATTCTCCACGTTCTGAAAAGCCTCAAGGGTTTTTTTCCCCACTTACGTGAAACAGGTACCGGGTTTCCCTGCAGAACCTCCGCGCAGGGTTATCGACCCCCGAAGGGCAGAGCCGGCTCCGAGCAGCAGCTTGGTAAAGGTTGACACCTCGTGGCTGTTGCCATCACTTACAAGGCAGGAAAGTCGGGGGTTTTATCTTTTTCTGGCCGAGGCTGTGGGTGGAGTTCACAGATCAAGAGCTAAATTCCCCGCACCTGGCATGTCATGTGTGGGGCTGAGGTCATTAACAGGTTAATGAAGATAAATAACACCAAACACTGAAAACCATAAAAAACCCGAAGTCATACCCTATTTGTTTCTGGGGAAGAAAATAATAAAGGATTCTTTGGGCTAGGAGCCATCTGTATATACACAAGGCAAGTAATAAAGAAGTGACTTTGTGGATGATGTTTCTCTGTGATTTTGCAGCCCTGTTGCATCCCCTCTGTTTGCACAGTGGGGTAAGAGGCTCAGAGCCCTTCCTAACTCCGACAGCTGCTTTGGAGAAGTGTAGCTGCACTGACTCGGGAGAAATTCTCACTAATTCCCACCCGAGTAAATGGAAACAAGCTGAATACCTGCAATGCGTTAAACCTGCAGTGAAAGAAAAACCCAATACTTCATGTTTTATCCAAAAGGGTTAAAAACAAGGGATGTCTATAGTCCGAAGAAATGCTTAATAACTAGTGATTGCACCTATTATCTGTGAATACAGAATTAATTGCCATTTAATACATGCTTAAATTAGAAAAGAAAGCAACATCCCTGCAACAGGGGCTCAGCAGAAACTCATCAGCCAAACCTGTTTCCCCTCATTAGCCAAGTGCTTGTTTCAGTGGAACTCGTTATTGTGGAAATACATACAGCCCCAAGGAAAAATAACACCAAACCTCACCTAGGACAACATTATCTTTCCCTTAATCATGCTGCTCCATGGTCTTTCTAATGCCTTGACCACTGGACCTAGTATTTTATATTTATTCAGCATTTTATGCCTTCAAGCCATTCTGAAATATGTGTTAGCAGACCTAAAACTAAAAGCTACCCCAGTAGAAAAATGTGCAGTAATTACAAGGGCTAATATACACTTTGAAAACTATTCTTGTCACCTAACTGTGGGTCAGGCTTACCTGCACATCCTGACCCTCTCCAGCCCAGCACCTGCAGAATTCCCCCTTGCTCTCTGCCCAGTTCAGCTGTGTTGTTAGGTACTGGTGCCGGCAAACCCAGCACCTGGGACCCCTGTGCTGCCTGGGACTTTAAGAGCTGTTACACCTGTAGTTTAACACTATGCTTTTACTTTTCTTTTCGTACCCGGAGACATTATCGTAAAGACACTGAAAGAGATGATACTTGGCAGTCAGTGTGATGGGGAGCAAGACTGAGTCCCCCACCTTCACTGCAGCTGCTTACACTAACAGTGGGACCATTCAGGCTAGAATTTAAGATGTTCATACCTGTGTTTTTATCCCAGAAGCATGGGAACATTAAAGGATATATTGCACGTATGATACTACGCTGGTGAACTGCAAAGCAGCCCAGTTAAGTGGATAGTCAGAGGCCATTTAAGTCAGTGCAAAGTACTCCATTAAATTCCAGAAAGCAGAGCAGATCTGCAAGTTATTTACCACTTGCTTTCAGTTAAGTTTAATGCAGTTTGTTTGAAAAACAGCAGGACATCCTTCAAAAAGCTGAGTTGGTGCAGGAAAAAAAAAAAAAGAGGGTTACTTTCAAAAGGGTGCAGGTACCATCTCAGTGTGTTTTCACTGAAGCATCTCAATTCAGAAGCCACCAGATGTTTCATCTTGACATCTTCTACCATGTTCTGTTTAAGCCAAACGAAACTTTTTCCACCTTCCACCCTGCCCTCAGGTCAGTTTTACTGTTCGGTCTCCAAACTGCAAAATCCGTTTCAACCCATCTCCCCGGACCCGACACGGTCTCTCCAAAACTCAGCACCCACCACATCTGAAAGAGCCCCAGACCACAGACCCTCAGCAAGGAAAAGCTCTTTGCATCACTCTTTTTCCCTCAAAAATCTTTGCAATTGTACACAAGGGCACGTAATAGTTCTACTGAGGTAATTAAAAAAAAACAGTAATTTTTTTTTACCAGTTGTGTTGGTTTTAGTTAAAAAACTACACTGGAGTTAAGCCACCACACCAATACAGTGAGAACAATGAAATGACAGCACAAACCTACAGGAAAGCAAGGATTTACGTCTCTACAGCAGGTTTTGCTTTGGGAATAAACCCCATTCACAGGAGCTTTTCTAGAACCCAGGGAGATGCAACCCCTCCAGTGTCCGGGTTTGCTGTGCTGCGCCTTGGGGTGTCACCCCCATCCCTCTCACAGCCAGGCCAGTGGGGGCTGCACCCCAACAGCTGCATCGCTGGCTCGGGGTGCAGGGCCTCTGCCCGGCATGACCCAGGGCTCGTCTTTTCCACCTGCCCCGCTCTTCTCAGCCTCCCGCAAGTGCCAGCAGCTCCCAGCCCAGCTCTCCCATCTCTTTTGGAGTGAATTCACCTGCTTTTGTTCTGGTTTTATCTTTTTTTTTAATTGAGGATATATCAGCTTCATCTGCACTAAGTTATTTTTTTATTATAGACGGCCTCTCTTTTTATGTAGAATGCCCAGCCTCCTTTGATGTGACAGGTGCCTGGATGGTTTCACACTGATGCCCCTTTGCAGAAGGCCAAAATAAAAGTTACAGACAAACCTCTCCTGCCCGCAATGAAAGCCTGCAGGTAGGTGCGTTTCAAAACGACTCTCTGCTAAAAACACGTGGAGCACCTCATTTTTTCCTTTATGTACGTGTACTCTGACAGGCCAAGCTGTGTCTGAGATGTGATAGGAAATTTCCATCAAGACACCCTGGGAACACCGGTGACCCAGCCTTCTCCCTTTTTGTGTGCAGAAGTGTGTGTGCCCATATATGTATGGAAAAGTCCCTGTCATCGCTGTAATTAACCATTTGTCTTGGATTTAGCCGTGGCCAGAGCCAGGGACTTCAAAACCACCACGAACAGGCCAGTACGTGGCCCCACATCCGAGAGCTACAGCTATTTCCAAACCTCTCTGGATGCTGTCACTGCAATTCTTACGACAGAGGAGGCATCTTCGGGACAGCTAGAGCTGCGTCACACGCACACATGCGTGACTGTGTGTGTGCGCACACGTGAGTGGGCGTGTGGGTACGTGGCTGTGTGCACATGTATGTGGCAGGAACACGTTGCTGTACGCATGTTCACACACGTGTCTGTGTGAGTGCATCGGTGGGGGGGTTGCTCCCCAGCCTTGCCCTCCCGCTCTGAAGCCCGGGGAAGGAAACAGGCAATTCTCTTGCGGGTGCAGCCCTTGTACGTACAATGCCAGGGAAGGGATTAAACCAGGGATTAACATTTTAAACTCCCTGCCAGACCTACTGACTCAAAGATCCTCGGCCCGTAATCGTATTACTGTCTCTGGGATTACCACGTTCCTGGGTTCAAACCTGAATTTCAGGAGAAGCAAGGGAGAGCTGCGCTGCGAGCCCCACACACCCCAAACTCCCCAGGCTGGGGTAGGAGCCGCTGCGTTTGGGTTTTTCCCCTTTTCTTTAGCCATTCTCTCTATTTTCCCTGCCGCAGCCGGGAGAAGACTCCACAAGAGCTTTTCTTGTCGCCTGCCTCCTCCTAATTCCCAGCAATTTATCCCGTATTAAAACTCCCTTAAGGAAGAATGGCCCGAGACCCAACACCTGCTATGCAAATGGCAGCAAATCCCTCCGGCCCCCGCAGCGGGGCGGTGGGGACCCGCGAGCTGCCGGTCGGTGGTCCCGAAGCATCCTCTCCCGGCCGCAAGGCTCCATCCCCAAAGCCAGGGGGAACCCCCAGAAGCCCCCCAAGTGCTCAAGCTCAATTTCATCCCACCGTTACGGTGCTTTGATTCTTCCAGGTTATTTTTATTGCAGTTAAAAGAAAAAGAAAAGCCACTGCCCGGCAGAATTATTGATATGGAAGATATAAAAGAAAACCTGAGCATCTCAGCATGTTGTTAAGCTTCCTGCTTTGCACGTTGTTGGGGAGATTTCATCCGCAGGGCCGTCAATGAATTTGGTCCCTTTCTCTTAGGATAAGTGTTCTAGTTTCAATTAGCAAGATACAAATCAACAAAAGAGGGGGAATTGTGGGCGGGAGAAGGTGGAGGGGGGGGAAAAAAGAGAAGAATAACTTCTTGCACAATAAGGTGTGGGAGGGAAAAGGGCTCGTTTCTCAGAGGTGACATCCAAATCTCATTTTGATGGGGTAGCTGGGAGGCTGGAGAAGGGCCAGGCAGGGAGCATGCCCTGGCACTGTGACTGCACCGGGAAGGTTTGGCCCTTTTCCTTGGATAACTTGGATTAGGGTTGTTGAAACTTCAGGCAGCTGGACACATCCCTGGGCACCTGTGCCCCATTCCAGGTCCAGCCCAGTTCCCCGGGGGTACCTGGTGCCAAAACAGGGGGGAACGACACCGCTGTGCTGGGGAGCAGGGCGAGGACCCCGCACCAACCCCTCCATCTCCATGCTTTCTTCCCGTGGCCCTTTACCATGACCATATATTTCCCAGCCCTGAGCGCTTGACTGACATTTGGGCTATTATTCGGGGAGATAGATTGTTTGGCCTGAAGATGCATTGTTTGGGCTCCTCATAAAAGAAACAAGTTAAATGCCGCAGCTACCACACACAAAAATGACTCCTTCTGGCCATAAAACCAGTGGGACAAGGAAGTGGTTGTAGGAGTCAAACATAATTGATGCTCAGAAAGATGTTATAAATAATCTGCGCCGAGTCCTCTCTCATGTGCCTCAAAACTGCAGAAAGTGGGGCTTTTTTTTTTTTTTCCCCCTCCCCTTCTTTATCACCCCTTGAATTCAGGAGCATAATACACCGTGAGCACCAATAATTGATGTATGTTATAATTCTTCATTACCCTATCAGTAGTCTGGGAAAATTGGAAGAAAAGAAAATGCCAGAAAGTTATGGTAAAACTTAAGATGCGACAGAAGTAGCTTTCTTTGCTCATGCTGTGAGTGTTTGAATAAGAAGAATGTCCCTGCACTGTAACAAGCTAAAAGAATGAGGAAGACAAAGGATTTCACGAAAAAGGTTTAGATAGAAGACAAGGCAAGTGAAACTGAAAGGAAGGGAAAAAAACCATTTACAATGGAACAATGCGTGTACTAATCGCTTTGATATATTATACAAACCCAAAGACCCAAAACATTGTGTAATTATTTATAAATGACTTCTCCACTCCTGTGTATAATACCGAAGAAAGAATAAAACTGCAGGCTACTCTCTAAACTATTTCTAAATAGACCTAGCTCAAAAGGAAGCAGAAGTGTTTGAAAAAAAATAATTAATGGTTGATTTTATGGTTGTCTCATTAAAACATTTTAATTACAACAAACAAAATACATTTGTGCTTGCAGGGAACAATCGTTTACCTACTTGCCCCC
>NW_010261734.1:20765-24503 GCF_000690775.1 Eurypyga helias
GAAAAAGTTACATCACATGTTTAAAACCTGAAAATAAAACGTTCCCACTATTTCTGCGGAGCCCCTGGGAGGGGTTGAGCCCGGACACGGCTCCCGGGTACTTGTGTGGGATTTCAGAGCGGATTTGGCTCCACTGGGCCAGGATCCCCCCAGCACTTGGGGACCCTCCTGCGATGCCCCCATGCTCCCCTCCCACGATTGCCCCAGAACACAGCCTGAGGCCACACACTGGCAGGTAGATGAGGTCAAATCCTTTGGAGATGAAGCCCTTGAGCCGCTCCCAAGGTGTTTCCCGCATGGGAGAACCAGCTCCTGCTCTGGAAAGGGTTAACACTGCCTCTGTGCAGGCTGAGATCCATTCCAAATATTGGACTTCCAGGACTGTCCATTAGTCAGCAGCCAAGGTCTGAACCCCTGAACTCTCCGGTAGCCTCCAGCTGGGAGCTGTAAGCTGATGCCGCCTGGCTGACGGGTCCCAGGGGCACAGCACCGTATGTCCATCCCTCCGCTGGCAGCCCTTGCTGCCCCTCTGTCCCCAGCCCAGGCTGGACAAGCAGTTGCCGCACTCTGCACCGTGCTCATGCGAGCGCCAGGAGAAACCTGCCCCTCTGAGCCGCATTCTGGTTTTCTATCAAACTTTAAAATTCAGCCCCAGACATGAGTGAGCATCATCCTCCCTTTACTCTTGCAAGGCACTGGGTTAAGCTTTCAGCTCCCAGGGCGATGGCTTTGCCACCAGCCACATCACCTCTACAAATCCAGCTCAAAGCATCTTCCGCACACAGCTCTGCCTTCACACTCTGGCCATGCTTTCAAACAATGAGGGGGCAAAAAAGTAGAACTATCCCGGTTGATGTGGTGCTTTGACGCTCATCTCAACGTTAGTTTAAGTCCTCAGGTACTGATGTAACAAAACACAGAGTTTGGTGAGTTTTTGGATTGATGTGCGTCTTAAACCTTAAAAAAAAGGAAGTACCTCTAAATTCTCTGAGGCATCTTCCAACTGCGGAAGCAGTTTTACTGAACCACTCATTTCCAGGCTTGGGGAGAAGAGTGATGCTAACACTGCTCTAATGATCCTAATTCTGGTCATTTTTGAAATGTGAAGCTGATTTGTAAGGTGGAGATTTGTTTACCTTTACAAGGTACAACAAACAGTTACCAGCATCTTCTCCTACACTGGCTGTTTCCTTCCTGGAAATGGCGTGTTCAGAGCAGTGCTGAGCACCGACAGCCTTCACTGAGAGCTCAGCCAGCACCTGGGAGCCTTCCAGCCCCTTTTCTCCAATAGCCTTTCCTCCAGCTTTACTTACAGATTCCTACTTTTTCTGGAGTCTGGACGTGAGCGAGGCACAACACACAACATCTCAACACATGAGCGGAGGAGTGAGCTTTGAGCTCGAGGCCACGGCCCATCAAGTGATAAATGTGCCCCATGGAAATGCACCCACAACACAGAATCATAAAATCAGAGGATGGTTTGGGTTGGAAGGGACCTTAAAGATCATCCAGTTCCAACTCCCCTGCCATGGGCAGGGACACCTTCCACTAGACCAGGTTGCTCCAAGCCTCATCCTGCCTGGCCTTGGACACTTCCAGGGATGGGGCATCCACAGCTTCTCTGGCAACCTGTGCCTCCCCAGTTTGCTCCAAGTTCACATGAGCAGTTTGCCATCTCACATTGCAAAGGCTGGGCCAATCCAGCTGTGTCTTTACGGTTTCCACAGTCAAAAATGCTACTTGAATCTTTTTGCCTCTTTTTTTTTTTTCTTCCTCAGAGCTCAAAATATGAAGCTAAGACCATCCATGAGTCAATCTGAGCCTAGCTGTGCTTACATCAAGGTGGAGGAGTTAATATCAAAGGCTAAAAACCAGAGTAAGGCCATCGGCGAGATGCTGGGAACACGCTCTGTGTTCCTTAAAATCAAAGGTCCTGTTTCATTTGGGGATTTTTTTCTTTCCCCAATCCCAGAAAACTTCACACAACGTTAGCAGCTGACTGCCACTGGAGCAGACCCATAAGGTGTAAGAGCCATTATCTGTGTTGGCTGAATAATTTATCCGCAAAATTAGTAGACTGCCTTCAATAGAACTGGTTGAATTATTCATCGGGAATAAATTATCCAAGATATTTAGCACTTCTTTCTGTTTGCGAAGGCTTCCTGAAACAATTCTGGTTCTGTGAATGCATTCGTTATTCATAAGTACGCGGTGAATAGATTATGCAAACAAATTTCAGCCTATGGGTTGTTTGTGAAACGTTCACTTCAGCTCTGGCTATTCATGGCTGTGACTGATCACAGAGACACATGGTGCTCTCTCCCCTCCTTGATTGGAGCACAAACTTTTAAAACAAGAGAATAACAAATGACAAACTGCAAATGATGGATAAGGACTAATGAATAATGCGCTTTCACTGCAAACTTTCAGACAAGTGATCGGTTGTGCCAAAGTCTGTGGAACTCTAGGGAATCATAAACATTTTAATGAATAAACTATTGACTGCTCAAAGACACCTAAACAAAAGGCAATAAGCGTGTTGCAGGCAACACCAGAGTTTATATCACTACGTACAAAGTGCACCTTAACAAAAGTTGAGCATTTTTTGCCATATGCTTCCATAACCTTTAAATTTCGGTCCCTTCTGACTTTCTCCTGCTTTCTGCTGGAAACCACCACGGATCTCTGCCTGCCGACCCCGGCCTCTGATCGTGCCCTCACTTAAGGACATGAGTAACTCAGTGAAGTGGAACTACTTAGCACCGAAAGTCATTTACGTATGCGCTGGCCCTAAAAACATCAGCCTGGCGACAGGTCCGGTGATTGAGAGAGCTCAGTCCCTTCCGCAGAACAGCCAGGCCCTGTCACCTGGTCTTAGGTGGTTTTATCGCACATCCAAGGTCTGCAGCCATATGAAGATGTTAGAAAGCAGAAAGGGAACTGATCCTGCAAGCTTGGCCACTGGAAAACTATTTCTAGTTTGAGGCTCGTTGATATTAATCACCCAGGGCTTTTTGGATTGCTCACTTCTGTGCATGATCTTGTTGGCACAAAGAAGGTTGGTTGTGGCAGTTTGCTGGTGTCGTGGCTCATCCCAAAAAGAGGATGGTGAAGAGCAAAAGGGACATCTCTGACAGCAAACTCCTCTCTCAGATTCCAGTAAGGAATGGTTGCTATGAAGTTAAAAAGCAGAGATAAAGACAACTTATGCTGTCAATTTCCCTGTTTATCAAAGAAAATCACCGGAGGGGGAATGAATCTACATTTAATTTAAGGGCAATCATGTAAATAAATATGAGTTTCAGCATAGAAGTCTAAAAAATGGCTATTGATAGGCGATGAAACTGAAAAGCTTCCGGAGAGGTGAGTACCTGAGTGCTGAGCACGGAGCTTCCTTACAGCATCGAGAGCAGGAGGCAAAAAAGTCAGGTGTCAGAATTTTAGCCACTTACAAAACTACGGCTTCCCAAAGTGCTAAACAGTGATACCCGGGGAGTATGGGGAGAGAGAACGCACAAAAGCCAGACTGCGGGTAGGTATTCTCTGAAATGCCAGAGGGAAACGACCAGCTTTGAGTTAAAAGTTCTGTCATGTCAGACTATTTCCACTCCGTAACTGCAAGGTGCAGGGAAGAAATCCTCTAGCTGGGGAAAAAAAACCCACGGCTCATTCTCTGATGTCCAGACTAAGCGTTTTCTTCCGAACTCCTGGTCTTAGGCACTCAAAACCAAGCCGGGG
>NW_010261735.1:0-271 GCF_000690775.1 Eurypyga helias
AGCGGCGGAGGGGTGGGGGTGCCACGGTCCGGAGCAGGCAGGAGCGACCAGGGTGCTGCTTGGGGGGAGACCCCCAGGGTCTCTCCTCATCCCAACTCCCTGCCTGTGCCTTCACGGAACGTGCCTCCCGGGCACCCTGCCTCGGTTTCCCCCCTTTCCTGGTGGGAGCGGGGGGAGATGCGTGTGGGGTGTGTGTGAGATAGCGGGTGTCTGCGAAGCACCTGGAGTGTTGCTGGCAGGGTTTCCTTCTTGGATTAAACCCTCCCAGGAA
>NW_010261735.1:324-543 GCF_000690775.1 Eurypyga helias
CTCCGGGAAGCTCGCCCCGCTTCGTTCCCTTTCCCTCACTGTCACCCGAGAGCTGTCACTCGCCTACCGGGCTGCTGGCTGACAGACAGCTTCGTCTTAAGCAGATGCTGCCAGCCCTCTGGGTGCAAGGACACCCCTATTCCCACACACGCCCCCCCCTCACCGCCAGCGCCCGTTAACGGGGAGAACGTAACCGTTTCGTGGCTCCGGGGGGAGCCG
>NW_010261735.1:730-976 GCF_000690775.1 Eurypyga helias
GGGGAGCAGCCCCGTGCATCCCCCCCATCTCCCGGTTCCTGCGGCTCTCCGGATCGGACCGCGGCGGTGGCGGGTGCTGTGTGCTCGGCATGGCTGAGCTAATCTATCGCCAAACAAACACACACTGTTATTCCGAAAGAAGGTTTCCAAGCGACTCATTTCCCTTTTTTTAATAACTCTTCCCTGTGGTGCCCTTTGCACCCTGAGCTGGGAGATTCAATAAGGCTGGAGCCTGGAGCGTGGCGC
>NW_010261736.1:0-9350 GCF_000690775.1 Eurypyga helias
TGGCCCGGCCGCAGTACCAGGGGCCTGCGGGCGGCCGGAGCCTCACTTCGCCGGGGCCACACGCCAGCTGGTCGCTGAGCTTCCTCCTCCGCGCGTTGTAATGAACAGCTTTTCTGCCGCCCTGGCCTGCGCCTGATGCGCCCTCCTGTCACTTCGGATGCGGTGTTTATGTCACTTGTACCAAGCGGCGCTCTTCCCAGCGGGACTGACGCCCTCTGGCTCTCCTGGCAAGAGCCCGGCTCCTGGATCACCTTTTGTACCTTCAGTGAGGTACTTAAGTAGAAGCAGGGAGCCAGAGTTTGTCACCCTGCCTTGTGTGGGGCATCTGGGAGAAGCTGCTGTTGCAGAGATTTCTGAAAGCTGACGTCTGTTTCCCCTGAGCGTGTCAGCAGGGTTCTGCAGGGAAGTGTGCTGCTGCTGAACAGATTGTCATCAAGTAGATGGCATTGAAGTTTCTTGGTCATGTTGTGGTTGTCATTAGAGAACGTTATTGGAATTGTAAGCTAATCATTGAAATTACAGTATTGATTGCTGAAATATTGCTTACTAAATAAGAGTCTTTGACATAACTCCTTCCTAAAGATACTGCCTTTGCTAAAAAAAGGCATTAACTGTCCCAAGTACCCATTCAGTTTTTTAGGGACAGGATCAGTTGAATATGGTGCTTCCTCTGAAAGTTGGGGACTTCTCCAATCTGATTATATTAAACTATTAATATTGCTGAAAATGCTTTGCTTGCTCCATCATGTTCATTTCCTCTTTGTATAGGTATGACTGCTGGTTGAATTGCTAAGTTCACCAAATAACATGGGTTGTCTGGATTTTTTCCTTTTTCTTTTTTTTCCTTTTTCGGTCCTTACACACTCCTCCCGACTCCTCTCTGTGAGCCTCCCCTTGCACTGACTCATGACCAGCAGCCATCCTATCTCAAATGAAACAAACAGCCTTACAGTTTTTATCAAGGTGGGTGGGAACACACAGAACATCTGACGTAACATCATGGTAATGAACTTTACTACAGGTTTTATAAAAGCTTTCCATTCAAGCCTAAGAGGAGAAGAGATACTGAAACCTTAAGCCTGTCCTCATTTCCCCTTTTGTTTCCTAGAGGGAAAACATCAGGCAAACAGTGGACACAGCTGACAATTATTCACTCCTGAGAAACCCTGTAGTTCACACAAAATGTACAGTGACCTGAGATGGCAAAACTGTTGCTTGCAAACTGGTACATTATCTAAGCATCTAGAGCAGAGATTGAAATGTTTTAAGTAGTCTTAAGTGTATTTTACAGTCAGTATGTTGAAGGCTGACTGGGTTTGGGGACTGAAAGCTGTTGACTGAAGGGGCTCTCTGTGTTGGTATGTGTGCCCATTATCCAAAGAATAAAGAGGTCCAGCCCCTTCCTTTGGCCTCCCAGGCACTATGCTCTCACTTTATGTAGACTCTGTGTGTTGCTGTTGGCTGAAATAAACTGAGCATAGCGAACTACTGAACCTGGCTCAGACCAGGACAAAAAGCACATCACCTGGTGTGGAAATGGGTCTCGTGCAAGAATCTACCCCAGTGGAGAGAAAAAAGTATATCGCAGAGTATCTAGACAGTATAGCACAAATGCTATTTGCAGAGTCCTTGAGGTCCACACAGAGAGTATAGTTTGTGTGCCATTTGCCATTTTAATTTGACTATGAACTTTTCTGGCCTCCTGTGGCTGACAGAGCTGTGAAATGCATGTCTTGCTTGCTAGAAGCTGTGTTCAGCTCAGTGTATGAGGAGTTGCTCAACAGCTCACTGTATGAGCTAACAGGAGTCTAGAATTCCCAGTGAGAATATTCTCACTGGATGCACAAGCTGGAATACTTGCAAAATTACTGATTAAATCACATTTCAGCCTTGCTGAGCTGCCATTGTTATAAGCCATTGGACATCGCTTTAAAAGAAGTGATCTTTGTAGGACTCTGATGTTCCTTCAGCAAACTGAAGTGGCTTGCTCCAGGCTGAAAGCAGAAATTACACCAGCAGGATATCACTGAATTGGGAGTAGCTCCTGTTAAACTCCTCAGCCATTTCAACAGGATTCAGCTGCCTGTAGAACTATAAGTTGATCCTCCTCGGTCTTGCCTTTTCAACGCTCATACAGTTTCATGATTGATTTGAACCAATCAAGCATTGTACTGCCATCATAAGTGATATGCCCTGAATCTATTAATGCTAAAAATTGTGCAGTTGCAGAATAAAGCAGATCAACTTCATGATCTGTCAAAAAATAATCTTCTAAGGTAGAGGGAGTGATGAGAGAAGATGCTACTTGTTTTTTCAGGTAGGCTAATGGTTTGGTGTGGTTCATTGTGTGGTTGCATGATCACTAGAGCCTACACAAGGAAAATAGTGGAATAACATGAGGGCTAGATCATCTCTTCTCACTACAACATGATTTCAATGTGATGCAAGCTAATAGTGAAGCACACCATTGCTATCCACTGTTCTTGAAAGATCGTTTGTGCCAGTATTGTGAAAGGTTTGGGCTGTCACAAGTAGAAAAAAATCAGTTGGTTTTTTTTACCTGATAGGAACCCTTGGTTTCTTCTTATTCTTTTCTTTTTTTTTTTTTTTTAACAGAGCACTAATAATTTAAGTAAGTAGAAGATGTACAAGTGGTAACACAGCATAGTAAAGTTGTTCTGCAGCACCAATAGCCTAAAGTACAGAAATAGCAAGGCCAGTAGAAACAAACAGTTCTGTTAGTTGGTCTAAAAAGGTTTAGGAAGAGGAAGGTGTAAGCTTTTAGCTTCACAGACTTATCTTCAGGGTATGTATGCCTCACTATCACTCTCTTATCTGAAAGTTAGTCTGTTAGCCTGGATGTTCAAAATACACTTTGCATTTAAAGCAAAGAATGTGAGTTTTGTCTTACTAGCTTAAGTCAAACATTGAGAGAAATCTTGTGGGGAAAGTGAGAAGAATGCATTCAGGAAGGAATAAAATACACTGTAACTTGTCTTACTAACTCATCTTGTGATGTCTTTATCTTCAGCTGTTCAGATAAAGAATTTAATGAGCCAGCTGGGAACCAAGCAGGATTCCAGCAAGCTTCAGGAGAACTTGTAAGTATTAAATGAGCTAACATTTGTGTAGGTTGTCTTTCATTTCTGTCTGTGTTCTTAGAGGAACTGAGTTACTTGCTTTGGGGAGATGCTTTATTAGATAAATTTAATACAGTTCTACAAACAAAAAATGACTATCCGTGTTAAGTAGTTTACTGGATGAATTAAGGTGTTTCTGCAGGGCTCTGGAGAATCCATTCAAAACTGCTGGATAGGAATGGTTAGAAATGGTACAGCTTATTTAAAAAACATAGCAGTACCTCAGGCTTGAATTAGCTGTATGCCAAGGACTAGCTGTACTAGCTTCACTTGTGGTTTAGAATGACTGCTGTACTAGGTACTTCTTCCTCACATAAGAGCAATAAGGAAAAACAGCAAGGAAGATCCATAATTGATGAAAAAGTATCTTGTAGTACAGATGGATTTAGACACTAGAAGGATTAACAATCCTATGTGGAAGTCAAAATGCTACTTGTAATTTCAGAAGAATAATATGCCAGTGGGGGACAATCTAGAAAACATTTAACAGACATAGTCCAAACTGACTCCCAGAGAGATGGAACAGGGAGTCTGTAGGTCTGTGCAACTCTCTAAAAACTTGTGAAGCATAAATAGCAAGTTATGAGAAGAGTAATTTCCGGAGTCACGAAAGAAAACTTGACAGTAAGTTCTTCCATTATCTCTTCATGTGACTGTGCCTTGAATCCCTGAATATGCAACATCCCCATTTTTTATAATAGCTGATTTTTGGGTACGTTCATAACTTGTAGTGTATGTAGCCATTACCATAGTTGAAGGATGAGATCAAAGCATAGCTGGGAGAGCTGCTCAGTTGACTCAGTCTGTATTTATTGGTAGATTAAAGAACTACTTGGACTAATTTGGTGACCAAACTAATGTCTTTCCATTTAATTTCATTGTAGAAATGGCCCTCCTCTTTAAGTTGAGAGTGATTGAATTCCACAGACTGTCAGTTGCCATACAGACTTAATACTAAAATGTGTGGATGCTTTATTCAGCTTATATAATGCAGGTCAACTTACACAATAATGCAGGCTGAGTACTTTGATTCGTATATCTATTGGGCTGCATCCATTGAATGCCAAAAAAATTGGTTCTTGGTTTAGTATTTAGTATCGTCCTGGTTTACGCTATTAGTTCTTGTGTATACTGCTGCAAAATAAAACTTCCAGTTCTGTTCTCTGTGAAGCACTAGCATTCTTTCTAATAAACGGCATATTTGGTGTACAAGATGTCTTTACATTAAGTTCAGTGTAACTGGTGTCTTTCTGTGTTGTGGTACTAATGAAGGTGCTGCTGCACTAGACCCTTTGTAATAATAGCTTTCAATTCAATGTTGTTGGAAAACATGAAGGCTCAAGAGAAGAAAGCCTAGCATTTCCCAAAGTAGAACCTTTATTGTTTTTCTCTCTACCATTAATTTTCACAAAATGTAAGAAATTAATATCTGTGTACTTTCATAAAATGTACATTTAACCAATGGAGTTGGCAGTCATCAAATGATCATTAATTACTAATTGGTACCACAAGGAATTTGCCCTAAAAGATTATGTTCACTGAATAAAGTTGTCTCTCCGTGAATTTCTCTTGCATGCTATTGGAGAAAAATATCTTTTAAATGTATTTAAATTAATTTAACTGAATTATACTAGTTAGCAGGGAGCGCAGAATTTCTTTGAATCTTTTTTTAATACATAGCCCATAGTTGAGTTGAAGGTAAAAGCCAAAAGTACATGTCTGTTCCATTAGGGTGAAAAAAGAATCAAAGGTGTGTGATCTTAGAATGCCTACTTGGTCACTATTTTGGAAACTGAAATGCTCAGCATCTGCTTCTTAGGTAAAGGCTTGTGTAACTGCTTTTGAACTTTTATTTCAGACAACAGCTACAGCATTCTGCAAACCGCCTTGCTAAAGAGACCAATGAATATTTAAAGGAGCTGGGGTCTCTACCACTTCCTCTGTCTGCTTCTGAGCAGGTAGGCACACAGAATTTGTCTGGACATGTTTTTAAAGCACTCATTTCATGAACCTAGTTTGGACAACAACATCACAAAGCTTGAATGGGCACAGCTGAAGAGACAGCATCCTTTTGCGATGAAGAATATTGTTGACATAGGCAAACATTAAATTAACTACATATGGCTGCTTATATGACACTGGGAAAACAGTGTTTCCCAGTGGCAAATAGGTATAAAACTGCTTGCATGTGAATAAGAAGCCCTAAATATTTGGGAAGCGCTGAGTATGCAGTTCTGGTATTCTGGGTAAACTTCTGAAAAATAATCTTGTTTATGAAGAGCCAGGTGATGCAAGGCAGTGATACAGGATTAGAACTCATAGCAAACTGCATGTCACTGTGGAATGTGATCACGCCAAAAAGCTTTCCCTTTCATGTGATTTATTAGCAGGGGGGTGGTGGTGTGATTTAATTTGAATAAAGGAAAATACAGTGAGGCAATGATTATGACTTTATCTCTTGCCAAATAGTCTTTCAAGTTCCCTCTTGCTATGGGAAAGGGAAGGAGCAGTTCTCTGCCATTGATGTTTTCTTCTCTCCTATAAATCATTACCACAATATTGATATGACTGCTTTTGTGATGCTGTTGTTGGATGATCTGTGGATATGGGTCAGCAGATGTTGTCTTAGTGTAACTGTGTATTTAAAGGGTTATATGCCCGTTGAAAGCATGGCCACATTTTTTGCCTGTTTGTTCAGCAAATATTTTTCAGTTATTCTCCCTCTGGTGAACAAAGTCCTTTTGTGTGCATCTCACTGAATGCAGCAGTGACTCTTGAAGCCTAGTGAAGCCTGTTGGAGCAGTCCAGTCAAAATCTGTAGGAGCTGGCATCAACATGCTGATGATCTCCTCTGGCAGAAGGGTTGTTGCTTCCAAACAGCTCAGACAGAAGCTGCAGTGTATTATGAGGTTGCTGTAGTGGCTTACTGTAGTTAAAGTAATTGAATATTTGTTTCCTTGAAATGGCTTTTGAATTGATACAGACTTGTTGGAAGGATTACATTGGAAAGCCTGCAGTTTGAGACAGCTGTTGGGAATCTCTCTAACAGAAAACATGAGAATTGACTCGAGTATTGAGTGTCCTTGGGACAAGCTTTTTCACAACATCTTGTTTCCCTTAACTGGGATGTCACAACACTCAAAGGAGACATTCTGTGGAGGCTAAATAAGTTGATATTGTAAAATAAGGATGAAAAGGAGTATTACAGCTAATGTATTTGGAGAGAGGTAAACTGAAATGGTTATCAGGACTAAGGATGTTCTCTGGACAAATTAAGGATATTCTCTGATCAGATAACAGTAGGCTTGTTGGCATGGCTGAGAGCAACAGCTTATGACACTGGGGTAATAGGTGTTGTCATTAGTTCTGGCGGAGTGGGCCTTCCCATATTTGTAAGGAAGTTAAGGTTTTTTTCTTGTCAGGACAAGAGAAAGTTAAGTACTACCAGGTTGGCTAGGTAGAGAAACGAAGAGTAAAGGCATGTAGGTATCCAAAAGGTATGTAATAATTAAATGTAGTAGATTACAGGAATGCAATTTGAATAAAAGTAATAGTGTAGAAGACCTCTCTTCTTCAGTCTTAAATCTAGACTGAAGGACCTTATTGCACAAAACTGTTCTGCAGTAGGCAAGGTGTAGATCATTTGGAATAACAAATTAAAATATGGTGGGCTTTTTGTTCTCTCCAGTGCCCCAGAATGCTGGAACCAGAAGATCACTTGAATGCCAGCATTCGTTATTGCTGTTATTATGATGATGGGTTTTTTGAGAGTCTGACAGTTCCTTCATCATGAATGAGAATATCTGAACACTTGTCTTTGTTTCAATTCTTCAGCGCCAACAGAGGCTTCAGAAAGAACGTTTAATGAATGACTTCTCCGCGGCCTTAAATAACTTCCAGGCAATACAGAGGCGAGTGTCAGAGAAGGAAAAAGAGACTGTAGCAAGGGCGAGAGCTGGCTCCCGTATCTCTGTAAGTATTTATAGGAATTTTGTGTTGATATAGTGCACTACAAGTCTTTTGAGACATCTTGTGCTTGCCTACCAACTTCATAGCTGAGCCTTGGTGCATTAGTTTTGTCGTTCCTGATGTTGCAAGTAGACATCATTTGAGTGTGTTCCTCGTCAGTCTTGGTAGAGGAGGGAAGGAATCCTGGTAGCTGCAAATGTTGTGGAGGATGAGATGGGTAGTCAAAGTATTGCAGGCTGCTCTTTGCTTGATGTCAGCCATAGACTATAGAATTTAAGAGGTCAGTTGGAAGCTTACCACACCTTAAATTACATCTTAAATCTCACACTATGTTTCTTTATTTTCTTGTAGCTTCTGTCTTGCTAATATCTCCAATGTCCATTCAAACCTTCTCCCTGTTATATTTTTGACAAACTCCTGTGGCTACTAAGAATTTGTAATAAAAAGTCTATTGAAAGAACTTTTCTCCCCTTGCCTTGGAGCTTTCTGTTAAGTATGCGTTCTTAATTTCTACAAGGGAACACATTTATCTGTTGGATGCTCTAAATTTTTGCTACCTGTTGAGAAAGGAAGTGACGAACAAGGATAGCTAATCTGAGTAAACAGACGAGCTGCTTTTGTTTGCTCAGTTGCCTCTGATTTGCAGAGGCGATCTGAATCTAAAAATTAAATCTAAAGATGAATCTAAACTTAATTAGTTAAGTAAAATTTGGAAGTTGAAGGGGCAGTGGCATTCTCAAAGAACTCTCTGGACAGTCTGTGCCTCTGTCTTCAAGATACTCCTGTTGGTTTTGCAAGTGGTCCTCGCAGTCTGCAAGTCTAACTCATTTATCTCTTCCAGGCTGATGAGCGGTAAAGAACAGCTAGTTTCGTTTGATAGGTAACAGCTTCTCTTGTACTCTTGATGTATAATTTTAACTCTGTATAACTCAAGTTTTTGTGGTAAGATATGTTACTGTAACTTGGGCCAGGCTCTGCTAGCTGAATGCAAAGCAAAAAGAAAAGCAGTTGTTACAGTACTTGTAATATAGTACAATGAACAAAAATTAACTGCATATGGCAATATTTTATCCTCCTTAAATTTTGGTTGTGATATTACTGCTCTGAGGCAAAGAGTCACCAGTATGTGGTAGTTGGAGCTCCTGGTTTTCTGGACTGTGAGCATGAGATTACCAGGCAGGATTTCCCTGTCACTGTGACTCTTTCCATAAAGAGCTGTATATTTATTTCATGGGTTTGGGTGTTCTTTGGCACCTCAGTTGGAGCTATTAGAGTAGTGCATGATACTGCCTTGAATTCAGAAGTTCTGGACATTATGGGCTGGCAAACTAACTCTGGAATGTGCATAAGACAGCATTACTGTCACCTGCCAGATAGCTGTATTGGTTCTGCCGTAACAGTGTGCCTGCTTAGTAGATAGGTTTGTAAAATGTTATATACACCTCTACAATGTGGTAAAGAGAACTCAAGACACTCCAGAAGTATCTGTGATTCCTCTGTCAGTTTCTACTGTATGTATGTTTGACAGAACTGGGATGAAATCTGTTGGCCATATCTGTAAACCCTTCAACTTTCTAAATCAAGAGACCTAGATCTATACATTCTCCCTCTGCAAACAGCACTTCATCTGATCGGCTGCTTGGTGAGCATCCCCTTCATTAGTTCAGTGCTTTCACATACGAGTCAGGAGCGAAAACCCCAGGTCATTTGGTTATACAGATGCTGTGATGAGTTTGAAGGCCTTGCACACCAAAGCAGGGGGAACTACACAGGTACTTGTTCATGCAGAGGCTTTTAGCTCAGTGATAGTGGCACACAGCAGCTACTCCACATTCAAAGTTGTTCTTGTGTGCTACATGTCAGAAACTTCAGCCTTAAGTATCTGAAAACCTTACTGTCATCTCAGAGCTGAATTGCTGGAATGGCCAGCTGTCTCTGACCTCATCATGTGGTTTACTTTCATTTGTTTGGGCACTTTGAGACTAAAACTTAGTATTCAGTCTTGTATACCTAACACTGGAATGTTAGTGTTTTCTTCTCTTTTGAGAAGAGGAGGTTGTTTCCCTTGAAGAACTTTCTGTGCTGAAGATGTAGATGGCTTTGTATTATAGGTACTGCCTTCACTATAATTGGTGTAACTTGTGCAGCAGTTATGAAGTACCAGCTCATCAGGTGAGAGGTAGAGTGGGATGCAGATTATTTGGTTTTTAACAACTCTTGCCGACGACACCAAGCTGTGTG
>NW_010261737.1:0-16205 GCF_000690775.1 Eurypyga helias
TCCTTACAGCCAGCTTTAATGCAGGAGTTAAAGTTCACAGTTAGGCGAACAAGTGCATCCTTAAGTGTTTGTGCTGCAACATCCTAGTAGCATCAGATCAAGTAAATAGAGTGGGCTGTCAGTTTATGTCCAGAAAGTTCATGTCAGAACTGTAACAATTTAATCCAAAATGTTTCAAAGGATAAAACTAAAAGGTGGCAGTTTTATGCTCCTCTAAAATATCAGTCTAAGGCTTCATATGTAAGAACCCCAGATCTGCACACAAAGCCAACTGGTGCAACTGATTGCAAACTCACGCTCACCAGCAGATCTATTCGAGTGTAATTAACAGGTTTTAGCACCATCGTATGGATATTCTGCCCTACCATGGCTCAGTATCTCAGAACTGCACATCACTTAAAATGAGAACGGCAGCTTCAACAATCTTGTGCCAGGGGCTTAACATTGGACAGTTCCCCTGTGGATGGGGCAGCTTGGTCAGAGAATGATCAAGGGTTTGCATACATTCCAGTGCCTGTGCTTTTTTTTAATTTCAGCACTACTGAAGCTGTAAAACGGAATAGATAACTTCCTTGTGGCTCCTGGCCATGCCCGAATTCACCACTTAATCCTACCTGGCCTCTCTCAGCTCTCAGTCATACCCTAAACGCTCATTACTAGTGTTTGCAATTCCAAGTGAATGCGACCAACTGCTTTCCTGCAAGGGTAGCATACATCAGAGGAGCCTTAAGAACAATACGTCCCACACTTTGCTGAGCAGAAGTGTAAAGCTTAAGCCATTTTCATTAGATTTAATTATACTGGTTTCAATACGTGCTCTTGCAGACCTGTAGACTGTCCTGCATTTCCAAATATTATAACACTGGGTAACATAACATCTTACCAAGAAGACACCAAAAGAGCGTAAGGGGGATATTTAGAGAACTATGCTGATGCCTTCTCAGTGGATATCACCCAGGACAGAATCAAGACATGCTGATGATGTAACGTTCATTCCACACTATGTCGGCTGCTCCTGTCCTGTTGCTAAAGAGAGAGGATTTCACTCTCCACTGCCATCTGCTAGATAAGATGACTAAAATGCATCTTAGCCAACAAACAAAAGCCATTTTTCCCCCTGCTGCTGGGAGAAACATCCAAAGAAAGCTTCAGGTTTTGAATAACAATTGTTATATTAATTTTTTCAAATCTTGCCATTTCTTAGAGCAAAATTTATTGAGAGGACTCACAGTGTCACCATCCTCATATTGTATGAAACATAAAATATGTATTTGCAGGACATTAGGCATTTGAATTTAAATCCCACTAGAGAGACATGCTGATTTTTATAATATAAATCCGTAATTCAGGAACAAAGAGCAGGCAGTTTTCTGTACAAAACTGGATGCTTCGTTTTATTGCCAGACCTAAGCCTCTGCCTGTCTCTCAACGGAAGAGCTCGGTGTGAACAACACGTCATTAAATAGGGGTTAGGAGGAGTTAACGATACATCTGATGTAAAGAACAGCGGTTCTGCAGACTTCCACTGCTCTGTTCTCACCAGCTCCTGGACAAAGAGCCTTTCACTACCCAGCCTTGTATGAATGCTTTGCATACAAAAAGAGACAGGAGAAACAAAAGGATCCTGTAGTCCACAGAACTTTTCAGCCTTGCTTGGTGTTTGTAAAGTTACAGACTCCACCCAAAGGGACTAACTAAGCAAGGAAGAACAGCGTGTAATGGGTAGTACTGAATAATGAAATACAGAAAAACAGAGTAGAAACAGAGCAGAGTATCTGCTCTCATCTGGACAGCTAAACGTCTTTGGCTTCCATCATAATTGTGGAATTACCACAGCATGCCCAGCAACATCGCGGATACCAAAGGATCTCTGTGTACGGGCATCATGCTGTACTCCCACTGCCAGGGGCAGGAGGAACTGGGCTCCTTTTCCTCCCTCCAAGAAATACTATCGAGTGTTTTCACATCAAAATGCCAACAAGATTGTTTTTCTGTTAAATTGCCCTACCCGTTTCTACCAGATAAAGAGAAAAAACCCGAACGTACAGTGTGAAAGACTTGGCAGGTTTTCAAAGCTGTCTGCTGCATTTAAACGCCAAACTTCCATGAATATTAAAGGCATGCCATGCAGATGTCCTATTACTCTTAAATAGCTTTGAAAATACAAGTCATCCCCCTCTCTTTTCCACTGCCCCAGATTTTACTAAATCTAACTGTATGGCCTGCTCCCCAGGATGTCTGCTTTTTCCCCATCTGACTCCTTACCTGGCTCTGAAGTTCCTGCACTTGAGCAACCACAGCTATTATTATAATCACAGCAGGACTGGCAGCTAGGCATTGCAAATCATTATTAATTGAGTCTCATAAAATTCCTACAACTCAAGTAGTCTTATACTCCCTTTCAGATACAAAAGAAAAGCTCAGATAACTTATCCATGCTTTGTTCCTTATCTGCCTAGTGGGAGAGCCAAAATTAAAACCTAGGAGTTCTTACGCTATTCCTCTGTTTTAATTACTCTATGCCAGAATAACTGTTTCTGTGCAGCACTCGATTGTGAAAAGGCAATAAATATGACACTCCCAAAATAAGATCACCTCTGACCCAGACATGTCTCAGTTAGAATTTAGGGTGAGAAAACTAATGTTGCGAGTTCAGAGCAAAAGGGATAGTGAATTCTTTCATAAGTTTGTACAATCCCTGGTTCAAATCAGCAACCTCCAAACAGGGGTGTTAAGTCTGAAAATATCAATATCCAGAAAAACGTAGGAATCTGTTCTAGGTATGACTTTGCAGCCCACACATTCTGGGGTTTTTTGGGCAAGAGATCTATTAATTGTCTTGGGTCGGTCCCAGTTTGGTTCCGTAGCAGTCAGACGTGGCACGCTTACCCTACCTGCTGACTATGCTTTAATGAGAGTTGGGATGTGGGCAGCATGCATTTACACCTTTTATGTTGATGCTGAAATTCTGAATTTTGAAGCATTCTTGACCTCTGTCCATGCGGTGAGTACTAAACGTAATGGAAGAAATTCCTGACAACGTCCCTCTGTCATGGAATGATGGTTCCTGTTGTCCTGGCTCTTACCTGTCCAGGAGAAGCTCCAGTACTTCCTTAGTAGAAGCAAAGGCCCGGTATGTGGACAGGAAGATGTTGATGTACGTATGATCGTTATCCCCAAAAGCTGTCAGAAGGTTCTCCACAAGTTTCTCCAAAGTCCCAGCTTGTATTGTCCTGATCTTGCTTGTTTCGTACTGGCTGACAGTGTGTTCTGGAAGTAACTGGTCCTCTTCAACCTACAAAGTTGAAACAAAATTAAAGCACAAAAGTCAGACAGAAGCCCGATCCCTGACACAGCTTTGACAACGAAACCAAGGTTAAATCCCACCTTTTCTTAGGAACACCCCATGGAATAGCACTAAATGATTTGGTCAGTTTTGGCTCTGCAAACACCAAATGCTGTATCAAACAACGGAGGGTTTCAGTAAGTTTATCTTTAGGATATTTCTTTGACAGTCTGACTGCTATCGTTGTCTTATGATCCCACCAGATACCATGATCTAACAGAAGATCCATTCTCTCACAAAAAATAAGATTACTAGAGGGAACAACAGGGGTAATTCGGTGTCACCCTTAACTACTGAATAACCATAAAAGCCTGCCACAACTTCAGCGTCAGCCTTTGTGATTCCCTTGCTGAAAATACCATCTCTGGGTTGCCACACAGAAGCGAAGGACATGGACGCTTCTGGATGCAAAAAAATTCACTGGAATTTTGCAAGGAAGGGGTCAGAGTCATTATAACATTTAGTTTTCTCTTGCAGTTTCCATTTGGCACAGTATTTGTCAACAAATCTAGGGTTCGGTGTTGGGGTGTGTGTGCTTTTTTAAACTGCACTTGTTTTTAATGCTTACAGCCTGCTCTAAGCCTGAAATAACAGAAACATTCCCTTAAATTCTGCCACTAGCTAGAGGACAGTTCAGCAACTTATTCTTGTGACTAGTTGAAATACTTATTTGTTAAGTATGTGTGATAAAGAGCTTTAAAAATGGCATTCTAAATTAAAAAGACATCAACAAATCAATCTAACAGAAAATTTCTCTGTACCTTTTGAGCTGGCTATCTGTGGGAAGGAATGTTCAGACCACTAACGTAAGAAAAGGCTGAACTTACAGCGGCAGAAGCCGACAGTTGCTGCTCTTTAACAGGGACTGAACTGGCTGATGTACTGCATCCTCAGCTTAAGGAAAATGTGCTGTGATGCACCTGCTCTTCTACCTCGATCGCAATTACGTGGCATGCATAATCACTGTTTCATCACTATAATCACATTACACCAGCACTAGCAATACTTCAGTAACAAAAAAGTAATCTTCCTTGAGAGAAAGAAATGGCTTGAGCCCGTTCAAGTGTCTGCAACCATAAGAGAAAAGAAAAACCCTGGCAAAAATCCCCAGACATCACTATGATTTATGTAAATTAACTGTTGGAAGGTCATTTGAATGAATGAAATCTCTATTTGAAGTATAGAGTTACTTTTACTCACATTTACTGAGTTTACACAGTATCTTAAGGTAAGCTTTGTAAATAGCTAGGATTAATGAGATTATGCAAAGGAAAAACCAGGCTGTCACGAAATATTTCAAGACTGTGGAAAAAAAATTCTTCAGTCTTTTCTTAGGGTAGAGTAAATGTATCAGTAGAAACACACAGGGAAAACAAGCTGTAAAATGATTTCTAGAAGCACGGCAGGTTTACATCTGTTCAAACAGGCTGTGAATTTACAGACTGGGTAACTTGTTCTCGTGTCACAAACCCATTAGTGCCTTTTATAAACAGACAAGGCAACGCACAGTACTACTGCACCGAACCCCACTGATACCCCAACGCAACCCCACAGACGATGAATGAGGTTACACCAGAGTAACTTGCAACATTTTCTTCCATGGATCTTACGGCTGTTTTAAAGGCGTATAATTTCGTAAAGAGCTGACTGAAAGGCGTATCTGGAGTTGTACATGACACCACCATTACAGAAACACTAAAAAGATATGTTGTTACCAGTGCTATAGATCTCCGCTATTCAAATTTTCCCCTAAGCAAAACTTGGCCGGAAAAAAGCCCCATTAAATTTTCTTGCTGACTTACCATCTTACAACTATGCACAATACAACCGCTTTCAAACAGGGAAGAAAGTCTGCACCACCGCATTTAACTATGACTTTTCTCTCCAGCAGACTGCCCCACTCTCACTGTATTGACACAGCCATACGCAGTGTGTGTAAACACTTCTCCTTCACTGATGTGACCATGTACCAAACAAGGGCAGAATCTGCTTCCAAGACTGACACGTACACAAAATCGTCTGTTAACTGCAACACTGCAACTTCCCCAAGACACCGTGTTGGGAGGTTTTAAAAAAAATCCATGCAAATGAACAAAAAAACCCCACCCCAGCACCCAAACACAAACCAACCCCAAACCCTGAAAATCTAAAACTGAGTTTGTCAGCAAAACATTAAACTGCCAGAAATCATTTCAGGAGGCTTTTAGGGATTGTTTGTATTCGTATTATTTTAGCAATTCTGCCTGTAAGTTTAAAAGGAAGAAGGACTTGGCAGACGAGCTTAATAACAGACTTTCAGAGTAAGACATTGTGGGCTGAGTTAGCATGCTAACAGGAAACTGCTCGGTCTGGATTTAATCAAGAGGCCATCTCTTCCCTGACATAACCAGGCTACCCAAAGGCAAAAGAGTTTTCATGTTTGCTTTTGTGTTGTCTGCTCCGAGAGCAAGGCAGTATCTGCTGCTATGGAAAGCTGCTCCTAAAGCTCTTGGCAAGTTTTACCATGGCACATGGTAATCACCGGTACAGGGTACCGACTAAAGCCAAGAAAAAAGGCTCTCCAGCTCCTACCATTCCTTGCCCCGTACAGGCTGGCTCCTGAAGCACAACACAATCTCACTGACTCACCAAGGCGTTGTGAAAGTGCAAGACAGCCACGCGCACGATCGCGGGATGAGGAAAAGCTACGGGTATCGGCATAATACCCCACAGACGTCTCCTCTCTGCTACAGCCACCAACACTTGGTTTCACAGCCAAAATACAGACCTAGATCCCACAGCCTGGTGGGTCAAAGGTACAAATGCTACGTGTTAACCTTCAGTGGGATTATAAAATCATTATAAACTCCATCATCTCCTAAATTAACGATACATGCTAGCAAGAGGGAGTAGAGACTCAAGGTAAAAAATGCAGTTCAAATTCTGAACAGTCCAAAATTCTGACTGTTCAGAAATATAAAGACCATTTTTCACCAGCACCTATGTTACTGGTAGTCAAAAATCGTGATACTTTTCCTGTGAAAAGTTACCCTAGTTTTTCCCCTTCAAGGAATGTAATTTAATTTAATTGTGGAGCTCATCATCACTATCTGCTCAGTCAGTAGAAAGTAAGAATGCCCTGTATGAGACAGCAGGCAACACTGCTGAACTCAAAATTCATTTAAGGATGCCGCAAGTAATAATTCTGCTGCAGAATAATAGCATGAATGCACATTACATAATACAAAATGTTTGGCTTTTTTTTTCACCCTGTCTGTATTTTTGGCTTTCCTTTCACACTGTAAAGCTTGGTCAAACAGTACACAGAAATTAAAATTATACTGACTCAGGAAATCAGTGTAAACTGCTACTGCACTCAGTGTAAACAACAAGGCAAGAGTGATAGATTTTAACAAAATGAACAGCTGGAAAATAAAGCCATAGGTGTGGGGAGATTAAATACTTTCTGACAGAAGAGAAAATACTTAGCAGAAGACTGATTCAGATTTTAAAATAAACTGAACTTGAAACCTAAGGTGTTTTTGTGGAAGAAAATATATCCAGGAAATGTTGTTACATGTTTCATAATAATTACAGTGAGCAATCTCTATTGCCAAGCGTTTTTAATATTTTAGAAAAGAAGCAAGTTAGCACTAAGTAAAGTTTTTATGACCACAGCATGAACACATACCTAAACTGCATTATAAACCTCATTTCAATGGCTGTGCTTTTTACTACCCTTTGTTTTGAAACTAAGAGACCTCTCCAGGGCGGTGCCTGAGCAGAAAAAGCAGTAAGAGTAAGTTAATGTTACCTAATATTTAGAGTTACCAGACTGAACATCGATTTAAGTGCTGAAAGAGTCCAAAAATGTTAGTTCAATCATTAGTTCAGGCCAAATGGCATTTTTACTATATTATCTAGGCATCACAGGGGCTCGGATTATGGAATCTCTTTGGATTCTTCTCTTGTACACATACACACGCATACAGAGGAAGGCTGCCAACGTTTCATTTTGGTTACCCAAGCTGTTAAAGGGCACCTACACTCTGATGGGCAACAGATAGCTTATGCAACTGAATGCAGAGAAATGTAAGAGGCCAGCAAGAACGGTCTGTTGGAAGTACTACCCTCAAAGGTCACATTGTGGCACACAGATCAGAGGAAAGGTCGGAAGAGTTAGAGTAGGCAGAACTTTCAATCTTTCAGCACAACGCTTGGAAGCGGCAACCAAAAGCAAACAACTCTGCAAAGTATAAATAGAGGGTACCGAAGCAAGTCAAAGGACATTATTCCTCCACTGCATAAAAGGTCTGATGAGACCACATGTAGTGCACCATACGCTGTTCTAGCTGCCTTGCTTTTGAAGTGGCTATTATGAAATTGAATGGTGTAAAGCAAAGGGCAAACCCACACGATTCCTACCTTTGCACAGTCTGAAACAGCAAGGACACAAACTTTCGTTTTACACACGAACAAGGCAAGATCTGAGCACCCAGAGTTCTCACTGACCAGGAAATTGCAGGATTGCTGGACAATGGGCCCATAACAAACTCCCTACATTATGCTGCAATATGGCCTTGACATCTTCTGGACATTAAAGTTCTCATGATCCTTTTTATAAGTGCCTGTGTTCATTTTTATTCTGCCTCGTTAAATATCTGCTGCAAACAAATTGAAACCACAACTCTATAAAGAGCAACACTTAATAATTGGCATTTTAAACTAGAGGTTTTTCACTCTGACAATGGCCAGATGCTACAGAGGGAGGTGAAAAAATAACACCCAGAATATTCAGAATAACCAGTCTAAAAGGAAATACACTTTTGAACCTCAGGAGGTGGTTGTTTTACACCTAAACCACAAAATGTTATGTCTTGTGTTTTAAACCTCATATAGTATTCATTTATTTGTTCCCATTGTTTATATAAACATCTAATCCTTCCTGAGTCCTTCTAGACTCAGCTGGACTCAATTACTCCTTCCAGCAGTGAGTCCTTCAGGTTAATCACATGCCATGTAAAATTACTCATTTCTTTTTCCCCCGCCTTGCTTTCAAATCCACCAAACACTCCCTGGAGACAAAGCACCCCTTCTCCACTGTTTCAAATGCCTTCGTTATATCCTCCTATTCACTGTCAGTATTGAGCCTCAATCCTGCGAATACTTAACAAATACGGATATTGTTAAACCTGGATGTCAACCCTAACTGACACAAATTCAACAGTTCTCACCTTTCCAGTGTCTCCAAATGCCAGCAATCCTTTCCCATCTGTGGATCCCTTTTCTAGTTCCTTTACTTTCAGATGAGGGAACCAGCATTTGGAATGAGTGACCTGCTACTGTGACCTCCTTACAAGTATTTTCTAAGCTTCACTTCATTCCCTGCTATAGCTTAATATTTGAGCTTGCTTTCGCGACTGCTGTTGCACGGTGGGCGACTGCTTCCAAAGAACTCTGGACTCTCAGAAGTCCAGGTCTTCTCCCCAAGCGGTTTTAATTAATTCACTTCTGGTCCTAAATTGTTTCCATGTGCTGCTGTGCATTGTCAAGCAGCTGCTCCTCGGAGCATATATGCCTCATGTGGAGAAGATATCCATGTGATAACACTACGAAGACACTCAATAAATATTACCATGCAACATTGACAGCTAATCCATCTCCCCCAGAACTTTGTATAACACTTCAACCTTTCTGGCAATCTCAAAAAAAATAGCCTTTTTAAAGTCACATTGTCCCAGAAACATTTTTTTCTCTCCTCTCTTTCCCACCTCCCCAAACAAAGGGGAAGTCTACCCAGACAACAGCGCTGCTGCCATGTCTCAGATCATACTGTTGTATGATGTTACGTTACAACATACTTCACATAGCCTGTCTGGTGAAAATTTCTGGCCATGCTTTGAGAATCGTTTGGATGAAAGATGCTGTAGGAATGCAACACCATCATCATTTCACTTGGATATGGTTTTACTTTCCTTCCGGTCCCTAAATTATCGGTGGCACGGTGCTGAACTGAACTACAGAGCAGCCATATTAAGGCACTGAGTTCATTTTGGTCCAAGGTGAAGTAATTTGCATAAATAGTAAATGGATTTCTATATCCAAAACACAGAATTGCTCATGAAAGCTTTAAAACTTAAAAAAAAAAAAAAACAAACACCAAACCACATTCTCACACATCTCAATAAAACTCTTATTCCAAAGAATTGGCACCGATAAGATGCCAAAACACAACACAGACTTTACAGTAAGTGTAAAGCTACACGCTGGGGTACCACCCATGAAGAACCACGAGCCACTTCTCAAGAGCTTGTATAGCCACCGATCATGAAAAGAGAGCATTTTGGGGGTGAATCAAGTGCAAAAGCAGTTCTGGAAGACCGCAGGGGCAAACCATGATGACTCCCTGGAGACAACTACTGGTCAGCTCCTCAGCCCTCCGTGACTGAGGGCTAGATGTACCTGTCCCAACTATGAGGAGATACTGAAAAGTATGCAAATAAAACCTATCAAAATATCACCCCAGGGTTCAAAGAGAATGGTCTATCAGTCCGGTTCACATCCACTGGACAAAAGCAGCTGTGCTGCTGAGCAATCCACAAAGAATGTAACGTATCAGATGCAAGAGGGACACACTGTTTCTTCGGGTGTTAAAAAAAAAAAGGGTCTTGTGCATAAAGATAATGTTTGACAATCTCTGATACCATCATACTGGGGTGATAAACAACACTAAGACATCGCATTTGTGCCTCTGGTTTACAAGACAGTACACACTGGCTACACAAAGATGAGATAGAACAGGGTTCACAGTGAGTTAGCACTGATTTACCCCTTTCACACGGGGTAAGCCCGTTTTCTTCAAGGGGCTAGGCCATGATCTGATCGCTTTGTGCTCCTTTCTTCACACAGCTGTACCCCCTTACAGTGCTGGCTATAGGAAGCTATGTATTTGGAAAACAGATTCCTACAGCAGTAGTAAAAGATGCAAGTTCAAAGCATGCGTTTACACACTGTCACTAAACATATTTCTAATTAGCTTTACCAAGGCTAAGTTTAAATCCAAGCGTGACTAACACGCTCACAATGCTTCAGCCTGTTTCTCAAATGAAGACATCAAAACCAAAACTGTAAAACTAATGGTTTCTCCAGGGCTATCCTCTTTACAGCATCTCAGTCCAGTTTGTATGCTGCTTCTCCCAGGCTTTCCGATGACACATAGCCACTTTCCTTGCCAACACTTCTTTAACCCAACAAGTGACCTACATCTTCTAGCACTCAGAAAGAAAAGGCCAGTTTCCTTGCAGAGCAAGCTAATTTTTTTTTTAATTATTATTCCTTTACTTATTTCTTCTTGAAAAATCCAGCAAGATAACATTCAGTGATGTCACCAGCAAGACAATTAAGATGCTACAATTCAGGGAGAACCTCCACCATCCAAGAAGCATAGTTTAAAAAGACAGGCATCCTGGCTATCCGAAGAATTCCCAGTGGAGATCAATTACAGTACAGGATGTTGTCCTATTTGTACACATCACAGGTAAAATATGCCAAAGCCAAGTTTTCATACACAAGCAGACTGGTTGTGAGATTTCTGATACGCAGTCACACAAAACCAGTGCAAAAACAGAACCGTGCAGTCTCCATCAAGTTTTGCTTAGGTCTCCCTTACCTCTTGCTATTCCACTTAACAGAACAATAATTAGCAAACAATGCCTCTACAGAGCCCCTTAGGAAGGGAGGCTGCCTGTGTCTCCCTCCCCAGTTCTATGTGGCCTCACAGGAGCGTCCCACAGCCCCAACTGGGCGTTAGTAACACTGCAAGATTAAAGCACTGCCACCGACACCCTTTGACAGCTTGGAATGGGAGGTTTTAAACTCAACCAAGAGCATGACACTGTGCTACGAAGCCAGTTACCCTTCTAATTATGCATTTTGTATTTGGAACTGGGAAAGTAAAAGACAGTAATCTTTCAGGCTTCCATTCTGAAACCCATAATAAGCTCAGGTTCCATTTCTGAATATCTGTTCCAGACACAGCCTCTACTACCCAGCTGATGACTGCACTGAAGAATGCTACTTGGGATATCCCTGGAGCAGAGATCTGTGCCTGAACTGAGAAGTAAGGAGAGAAATATTCCATAAGAAGTCATTAATAAAGTTCACGATGCTACGGTACTACTTTGCCCATAACTGAAGGAAAGGACAGGAGGAAAGAGCCTACTCACAAGCACAAGGCAAGCTGAATGACATGCCAAGGCTTTCTTTTGGATAACTATGTACCTGTCTACAGGTAAAATCACTGAGTTCTCTCTGAAATCTCCTATATATCTGCATTGTGGGTCTCCAGCATTTGACACGTGTCTTCCGTCACGCAAAAGTCAATGTAAGAACACCCCATCTTTCTTCCTTCTCCATCTCCAAGACAGTTCCTTGGAAAAGATGGCATTTGGAGTGGACAATAGTGGAAAAGATGGCATTTGGAGTGGACAATAGTGCAACCAAGTTTCTGCAGGGAACCCGTCGGTTCCTTGAGAACTGCTTTTCTGCTTCTGCCAAACGCACGGCCAGAACAACACCCTGGCCTTGGTCTGGGCAGTCAGGACAGGCTGCAGGAACCTGATTCCAAAGAGCCTGAGTTAGCCAAAAGGGACCAAGACATGCTATAAATCGACAGACAAAAGAGCAAGCTGCACAAGGACAACGATCAGCCAAGTCCTTGCCTGCTGCTTGCACAGGAAACTACACGTGATCAGAACATCTGGGATCTAAGAGTATTAAAAAAAAATCAGAGAGCTGGCTCAGTAGGGCATATGGGAGGGCAGGAGCAGACTCAGAAAAAAATGGGAGGTTGTGCATGTTCCAAAAATATTGATGGTTCCAGGCGCCATTTAAATCTCAATCCATATTTAGGAGGTCAATGTTGGAAAGAAAAAAATCTGAACTAAAGCTTCTTCTCTGACATATTGTTTGACTCAAAGAGAAGGTTATGTCCTAGGTCCTAACAAGGATACAAATTAGTTCCTCAATCCTTCCTGGATAAAGGACTCTGATAGGAAAAACAATTACAAGCATTAGGGAGCACCTCCTGTCTCAAAGACTCATTCCTCACTGTGTCCCTTTGACTCCCTGAGGGCTGGACACAGGTCGCCCACCCCTCCCTAACCCCTGGAAGGGTGAGATACAGCACTCCTCTAGCTGGTTAACAGGGAGTTCTACAACAGTCACTTCTAACTACGCCACTTGACTTCACCAAGTATTTCCCACAGTTTCCAAGTGCACCACTGCAAAGCTAAGTGTCTCACAGACCTACTCTACTTATACTTTTGTAGAATTTAATCATTTCCTGAAAACCAATTTAAGGTAAATCCCACTGACACAGCATCATCTCTTAATGGATCAGTCATATTTGAAGAAGGAACCAGATGGCAATAGTTACCTGCTGCTTTGGGTCAGTTCTTTTCAGTTGCCAAAAGCATCCATCCATCTACCCCTGCAGCCTTAAACCACCCCCTCACTTGCCTCTTTGCTATTTATACAGTCAATCGTTTTCTTCCTGCCTTATTGTCGTACGCATTCATTCTTCTCTCTTTCCGTCACTGCCAGGCCCATTCTGCTAGCCCCTCACCTGATGCACCTTCAGAGCACGCATCCACTGGCATTCGGCACAAACACAATGCCAGACCAATTGCCTTCACTAGCAGGGCCTTTTTTCCTTCCCCTCTTTCTTCAATTTTGACCACTCCGCAGTCAAGCAATTTCAATATTTCAATTTAATCTCATTCCACACCTGCAGTACCAGTTCCTCAAATACTCCAGCCCTTGTTCCTCTTTGAAAAGGGCCCCTTGAACTATTCTCATTTCTACCATATAAGAAGGGCAGAAATTTCTTTCCTGTGATCCTTCTCTAACCCTTTCACTTGCCCAGTGGATGCCATCCCACCTCATATCACTTTCTCTTGTACCTTTTGCCTCCCATAGTCCCATTGCTCTCCTAGTCAATGCCTACAAATTGCCTTAAATCCTACAAATAACTTCAGAAAAATCAGACTGTTGCAAAATGAATACCACTGCCTTGGACACCAATCATCAGCTGAGATGATTGTACAGACAGGCCTCGTGATATACAGCCTGCAAGTTCTTTTTAGTCAGGAACGTGCTTTTGGGCAGCATCTATCACAACACTGAGCTGCTACTAGGGCTTTTAATATTTCATAATACTCTAGTGCCAAAGTCTTTAGCTTCACTAAATATTTAGTGACTAAGTATTCAGTGACCCAACCAGTACTATTATTGGCATCCTTTGATACCTAGTATTAAAGCTGAGAAATCTGGTGTTATACAAAACTTCACATTTTTGAAAGCTATAGAACTGCTGATGACTGCGTAAATCAGACTGTATTTTTCTTTTTTTAACTGTAGAACTTTGAAACACAAGAAGTTTCTGTACCTAAATACATTAGGTATTTACAGCACTTAAGCTGTAATCTTATGACTGGCTTTTAAACAGACCATTCTCTCATAACAGGACCAACCTGTCCAGAACCCCGGATGAGTTCTTAGGACAGAGAATTTTAAGGAAGTTTTTATCAGACTTCTCAAAACACGTACGTGCTCTTCCTTTCAGAATATGACCAAGACCTGGCAAACCCCTTCTACGTACAAGGAAGGACATAGCTGAAATAGGAAAAAATTCTACTTTTCTAAAGCATGTTGAAGGGACACAGACATGTTCAAAATGATACCCACCTCTCACACAAAACCACCAGCTGGGAAATTTACAGATCAGAAATACTTTCTGGTATTTTTCCTGGTAAAGACAGGAGGTGGAGATGGGAAACCTGCCACCCAAAGGAAGCAGATTTGAAATTATCTGTTCTGGTTAGAACTCTATGTACTTCTTGGAAACACGAGAAGGGGAGATTCTAAGCACTATCTGTATGCAGGACAGAATTTTCTTAGTTTTCTTGACTGTGGTTTAAGCACTGCTGCTCTGCTTTATGTCATAGAACTTCCCACAAAAATGATTTAATATAAATCTCAGGGCAGTTTTAAAAGTCTTTAAAATACCAACCTGGATACTACATCAAACCAAGTTCTTATATTACTGCCTTGATCCCCCCAAAAACATATAAACATAACAAAATAATGTGAAAGTTATAGGCACGTCCTGAAGATCTGGCTCAAACTGCCAGAGCTGCACTGATTCCAAGGAAGTGAGGACTTTTTATATCAGCCGGGAACTTGGCCTGACAAAGGTGAAGGCACTCAGCAGCGTGCCAAATCTAGTGCGCCCGCGCTTAAGCTCATTTTACTTACCACTAAAGCCTTCATGCTTTGAAATACACCTTCGGAAAACAGTACAGAGCTGTAATTCTTGCAGAAATGCAAACAATTTTTCATCCAGCTGAGAAAGCAATAGTAAAATAAGACCCAAACCTATATTCACTTGAGTTTTGAGGAAGTTTCTGCTAAGTTTTCAGAGACCTTAGTTAGTCAAAATACCATGACTCTCCTATTAGGAACCCGAGATTGGTTCCTAATAGAAGAAATTGCCATAGCCCCATCTGAAATAAGTGTTAGATTACGTACTGAGAAGCTGAACAGTTAAGATCCTTATTTCTGCACTGAGTATCATCTGACCCATGGTTCCAACTGGTCAAATCTTTTTTACATGTTAAGAAAAGAGGAAAAGTCAGAACGAGGAGACAGTTATTTCAGATGACCCAGATGGACTTCAGTATTTTGTTCGTTGGGTTTTTCTTGATGTTGTTGTTAGTTTGGGTTTTTTTTTTACTAGTGAGAGAAGTCAGTGTTAAAACTCACTATCACAACGATTTGTGTGGAATTCAGTTCCCTGGAGCAGGCTCCAAAGTCCATAAGCAGAATTCCAAAATGCCACTGTGCCAGCTTTACTTACTCCTAGCCATCTTGCTCCTTTGTTGGCAACCTGCTGAATCTGCACTTTTTTGAGTGCGACACGGTAAACAGCCCCCTCTTCTACCTCTTCGCTCCAGTCCTGAATTGTGGTCTGTCAGAAAAAAGGGAAAGAAAAAAAAAATACATAAGAAAGGAACATTTTCCCTCTTCTGCTAACCACAATCTATACCAGGTGCTCTACTGCTTCATGCAGGGCTGAGAGCAGAAGATGGGCCGCACAAAGTAAATACAACAATCACAGCAATACAGGATACTTTCAGATTGAGGCAACACTGGAGATATTCTTGGCAAGCTGTCCTTTCCTGTGGTATCAAGATACTCTGACTTTCCATTTAACTATTTTTCCTAGACCAGCACATATTTTAAATAGTTGTATAAAGTCTTTTTTTTTTCTAAGGAAATAGTTTGGGGTCGATTAGCAGTCTTCCCTCTCCTTCCCTCCTTTTCTAAGGCAATTAATCTCTTTGACCTTTCATTTAGGGAAGAAATGGCACGTTTTAAAACTGTTGAATTACTTAGGCAGACTGCCTTCAAACTTTGAAGCTAACAAGCGTTTAAAATACAGCAGCGCTTTATTTCTTTTGACAGGAGGGATCTAAAGCACTTGTGGTTTGCCTTTCCGCAACCTATTATTTCAAGTTTCAAAAAAACTTTAGAGAGTCGAGGCTTTAAAACTCAGACATAACAGGAGGAGGATTAACAGCTAAGTGTGCAACGCCTTCCAAACTTTAACCGAACGCGTGCTGCAGTGGCTCCTCATTTCCTAGGTTATCAACCCTGCAAAGCCGCTGCAAGACGGGCAGAAGAGGCGCATCTGGGCTTCTCCCGGGGGTAGCCCACCTCCCCCTCCGGAGCACCCTCCTCGCCCGCCCTGTCTCCGGCCCCCAGGCACCCGGTTACTCGCGAGGACGAGCGCCCCGAGGAGGCGCAGCGCGGCGATAAC
>NW_010261738.1:0-34929 GCF_000690775.1 Eurypyga helias
ACCGTCCCGGGGACCCCCGGCCGGGCCTCTCCGGGTGGCCGCGGCTCCCAGCCCCTCAGGAACCAGCTCCTTCTTCTTCTTAGGCTTCCTCCCAAACTTTGCTTTCCATCGCCCTCCGGCTCTTTTTCTTTACTTACGTCTGTTTGAAGTTGCTTTAAGGATTTGCCAGCACTTCAGTCACCGGATTGGCTCTGCTCACCTCCCAGCAGGGAGGAATCAGTGCATCGCTGCCCGAACGGGGGAGATTTGATGAGTCTGAGTTTCCTTCACTTGTGTCGAACTCTCCTTCGCTGTGTTCACACATACCGGCAAAACAGCCCTACCGAGCTTCTACAAAAACTTTAAGCCACGCATATCATTCTGTAGAGATTATTTGGCCTGCCTAGTTATAGATTTCTCCTTTTCAACAGGTTTCTGAGGTGGAGTGCGCTTACTCTTGTTAGCTCTGTTCCGTGCGAAAGCATGGCTCCGCTAAAGGTGCACGGACCTGTCCGGATGCGCAGCATGCAGACTGGGATTACCAAATGGAAAGAAGGGAGCTTTGAAATTGTGGAGAAGGACAACAAAGTGAGTCTAGTGGTTCACTTCAGTGTTGGAGGAATTCCAAAGACGTTTCAGGTACATCAAACGTTAAGGCTTCTGTTTGAGCGGTGCGTGGGTTGTGCGCTTTTGTCAACAGCTGTCCCTTTCCAGGCTATTAAGTGTCACGCAGACTTCCCTCTGTTTCTTGTTCCTTTTTCCCTGAACGCTAATCCCTTTGTATAACTCTCCTGTAAATTATTCAGGTGTATTGTTAAAGGATCTGCCAAGGTTGACGTTGAGATACTGCTGAAGGGGAAGAACCAAAAAGGAGTTAGCGAAGCATATAGCATCGTGGCTCACGTGTTCTGATTTTTGAAACTTGTAGCCTTTCTGTTACTGGTACATTGGCACAATCTGGAGGTGAAGATCCTGGCTGCTTTGCGCTAGCACTTTTCTCAGGTGAAGAGTAACGCTGCTAGCACACTTACAACCTTTTGCTTGTTTACACAAGGCTCTGCTTGTGCAGTTGTTAGAGTTTTAGGTTTTAAATGTGCCAGGCAATGCGGTTTGCTCACTGGAAGGCTGATGCTGATTGCCATTACAGACTCTCTCTCAGTATTCAGCTTAAATTGCCTTTTTTTCATGCTGTAGTTGTTTTCAGCTCAGCCTTCCTAATTTTTTTGTATAAAAGGCCCGAAATCGGAAGAACACGAAGGAGTGTTTTTCCGTAAAAAATTTCTATCTGATTTAAAAATGCATAGAGGATATAGGAGCAGGTGGAAGAAAAAAAAAATCCTGTCCTGTTTAGCAAATCTAATGACCTAAACTCATTTGAATGTTGGCTTCTGCTCTTCCGTGCCATGGTTATTTTTCACTAGTAGTGTTCACCAGACCTTTCCGTGAGCCGTTCCTGTCTGTGTGCGGACTCGGTGGAAAAAAGTCCACTTGATTTTTTGAAAGATCGGGTTTTGCTGCCTCAGTGGGCTGAAAAGTCTCAGCAAAGAACCTGGCAGCCTGTGTCGCCTTAGAATCAAGGCGTGAGAAGATCATCTCCTGCGGATAGCTCCCACCTCTCTTACTGTGGACTCGAAAAGAATCATCTGCCTTCCCGCACGCGATGCTGCGACCGCACGTTTGAGCGAATCCAGCGTCGGACCGCGTCGCTTCTGAGAAGAGCGAAAAAAAATGGTGCTCGTTCTCATGCGCTTCTTTCTGCCCGGACGCGTGTCGGCGTGGTGTGACAGTGACTTGAAAGGTGGTTCCGTGGGGAGGATGAGCCTATAGAACAGCTAACTGCGGCCTAAAGGGGCAGGTGTTGCGCCCGGCCTCCTGCATCTGCTGGCTCTGGTGCTCGTCCCATCTTTCTGTCAGCTCAGTGGGGGGTTTTCACGTGAGTTAATTTGGGGATAGCACCGCACCTGACATCCGGTGAAGGGTGGTGTGGCACCACGCAGCTAGGACTGAGGCAAAGGAGGAGACGTGCCACATCTTTACACCGATTCTTTTTGTTTGGGTGGTGGTTATTTTTCAGCGGGATCTGCTTTATGGTCTTGTCCCTCTTGAAGCAACACAGACACCAGCACGAGAGCGTTGGTAGGAGCACGCAGCGGGCAGGGAGAGCTGCCCGCCCCCTCGCGCTGCCGGCTTGGGCTCGGGTGCGGTTTGTGTGAGCTGGCCCCAGTCTGTCACGGTGCTCTCGCGAGCTGCCTCGGGTGCCACAAATTCCTCATAATTGTGCTTCAGAAGCAGCATTCCCTTTTTCTTGGGAAGTTGCTCTGGGAGAACTGTGGGTGATATCCCCACCTTTCTTCACTTTTCTGTCGCGGAACATTCGGATGGATCCGGGGTTGTATTTCTTTCTGCAGCTGCGCCATCAAATTTCTTAGGTCAGGTGGTATGTTTTACTGGTGTTTCAGAGCTTTGACTGTCCTAGATAATGTATGAAGAGAAATATTACATTTACCCCCACCTCCCGAGACTTTGTGACCCTGCCTGGTTCGTGGCAGGTGCATGGAGAGTACGGATGGAGCCCTCTCACGATAGCAGTTTGAGTCGAAATAGGTTGTTTTGCCCTGGGATGGTGAAGTCAACTGTACTCCCTTTGCTCTGGGCTCAATGTTTTAAGAAAGGATGAAAACTTTGGAGCCCCATTTATAGATATTTGAAGATTTTTTTTAGCTTATATTAAAAAAAAAAAAGCCCACCCACAAAAAGCACCCGAAACACAAGGTTTGACCCCAAGGAGTCATTTTCTCACCAAAATAAACCCTTTGTTTCCAACTGAGGTAATTTTCCAGCCTCTCTTATAAACTGCTGTTGGGTCTAGAGTGGTTTTCTAAGAACCTAGAGATCTGCGTGGAAAAAAAGAAGTCTCACCGACGGACGTGGGGTGCCTTTTACTATCTCAGCCTTTGGTATACCCGCACAAATTTAAACTAAACCGGGGAATTTTAATTTTCAATCTGCATACAGTTTGAAGGAGATGAGAGGTTCTGGAGCAACGCTTCGCAAAACTCTGGTGCTAGGGTGTAATTAGTGTTCGTGGCTGTTACTTCATCATCGTTACGTAGAGCGGCAGCATGCAGGTCAGACCAGGTTAGAAGCCTGCAGTCTGATGGGCAGTGTTTCACTCGTGGGCAGTGCCCTGTGACCTTGGCTGTGGGGTGCAGTCTTGTACAGAGCGTTGGGCGTAGCGGTGTACTGGCACGGGGGTGGTTGAGTAGTTAGTGCCTATCTTAGCCAAGGCTAAAGAAACAGCAGCACAATGAAGAATTAAGCCAAAAAGGAGAACGGATTTGAAAACCAAGAGTACGCTTCGGCGTGTGGTGTCACACTTACACCAGTCTGCAGACATGAGATGGTCTTTTGCTTCCTCTGCTTGCCTGTGTGGGTAGCAGAGCTGTCACTGAGCAGCCACTTCTTACAGGTCACTTAGCAGTGGTGTAATAAGGTAGCAGAGGCCTTGTTAGGGTGCACAATTCCTGTTAAAATCATTCTTGTGCTCGACCATAACCGTGAAAGCTTTGACACTGCTCAACTGTTGGAATGTTGGATGTATACTAAGCGTGTTTCCTACTGACAGCTCCCTTGGTGCGTTTGTTAAAGCGGTGTCAAATCGGTCTTCCCTGAGAGCAAATTATAAAGTGTGCAGAAGTTTGTACTTATGATTTCAGACTGGGGGGCGGGGGTGTTTCCATGTTATTTCAGACTTGCTGTGGAAGTTTCGGACAGGTAAGCGGGACTGTATGAAGCTCTTTATTCCTTTATGGTCAAGAATAGCACACTCGAGGGCAAAGCAAATTTTGGAAAGCTTATCCAGGGGCAGAGGGACTGTTGAGCTGTGGTGATACTGTCCTTCCCGTTCTCTGCTTACAAGATCACTGTGTTATTTAGCTAGACTGAATGTTTGCTCAGAGCGGAGCAAGGGGAGCTATTCCGGTGGGAGTGCCTCTTGCCCTCACTCTCGATCTCAAGTGTTGGGTTTCACTTTGTAAGTGCTTTGGCCTTTTAAAGGTGGATTTATGTTTATAGTCACTTTCTTGTTTCCAGCTAAGCCATAACATTAAAACTGTGACCTTACGACCAAACGGTAGAAAACTGTGCTGCCTGATGCTAACGCTAAAGGATACCAGCTTCCTGACCATTGATAAGGTACCCTTTAAGGACGCCAACGAAATGCGGATGTATTTGGATGCAGTCCATCAAGACAGGCTTCACACTGGTAAGCGCAGTTGTAAAATCATGTTAATAACAGCTTGGAGGGGGGTCGGTGCTGCGCTTTCTTTTTTTTTTTCCCCATCTTTGACTATTTGTCCTCCTTGTGTTACTTGTTTTTGCGCTTGTCTAAATGTTTCCCTCTGGCCCTGAACCCTGGTTTTTGTTTTATACCTTTCTCACAATGTACCTTTGTCGTGCTGAACGATAAGCAGAGGTGGAGCGTATAAGAATTGTTCATGCTGTGAGTGTCTTGGTGTTTGGAAAAACTCTTGTCTGTTTATCACGTGTGCACAGTCTCTTCCCTTTTTATTTTAACTCTTAAGGGTAGGGCCTTCACTGCCAACTGAGTAAATGACCAATATGAGAGATGTCCATAAACGTGTGCTTATGTCTGTGCACTCAGAACATGGTGCTGTCTGTTGGCAAGAAATCTGGGGGGTCCCTTCCAAAATGAACTCCGGCTAAATAACATCTTACAGTTAAGAATGTCAATCAGTTAAATGGCGATGAAATCAAATGTGTTGTACTTTTCCTGTCAGTTGGGAAACCCTCTCAGGGATCTGGCAGCTTTGGAGGTGTGCTGGGCAGCAGGACCACGCAGAAGGAAGCTAATAGGCAATTCTCTTATATAGACAACCAGGTTTGTTTAATTGTTCACGTTTTTCCTCTCCTTTAATTTGATTTCATTCATTTCCTCCTCTCGTTCTTACTGTGTGTTGTAATAGCACTGTAAATGCTCACTTTGCATCCAAAGCCTTTGCCATCTAGAGGGCTCGGAGCAGATGTACGCGGGGTGGCTGGCGGTGGCGCGTCTTGCTCGTGAGGAGCCATGTGTTCTGCACGAGCAGGAAAGGTCAGCACCTGGCTGTGGGAGGCGGAACGCGTTCTGCGTGCCGAGCTATCAGTCAGGCAGAGAAGCAGCAGAAATAGAGAGAAAGTGCATGATTTAAGACTTGTTTCTCACGTAGTTTTTGCATATCCCTGTTTATACTCAATGCTTTACCTAGCAGCTGAATATCTTCTAGTCAGCACAGCTCTTAATGAGTGTAGCAGACTTCAACCAAATTATGTATTGAAAAGCTGCTGACCCGGTTTTGCATCAGTTACTGAATTTGGGACGCTCTGCTCAGATTTTTGGGTAAATTCTGCAGACTTTGCCCCAAACCTGGTGTTCCTTCAAAACATTCCCATATTTCCTGTTCTCCCTGTGTAACACAGATTTTGCGGTGCATCTACCGACTTTAACTTCCCGTGTTATCTCTGGGAATGTACTTGCATTGCCACCCTGAGGGAGAACAGTTTTGACGTTGTTCCCAAACAAATTTTCTGTGTTGCTTAAAGGCAGGCTCGCAGTAAAAACCTCGAAGGCTGTGGGTACAGTGGTAAGATGAGACACCTTTAGTTTTCCAGTCTAAAATTGACCAACATTCCTTAGTCAGCCAACGGTTAGCTCTTCCCCTTGCGGCGCGTGCTCGGCCCGGGGCTGTCGGGGGCGGTGTTCTGCCTGCGTGGGGTGTGATAACGGTTTTGTTTTGTGGGGTTGTTTTTGATACCACCCAGGATTGATCTGGAGAGAGTTAGGAGTCGTGCCTTGGGTTTTTTTTTTTAACGTCAGGGCACGCAAAGGAGATTTTAAAAACTAAAGTTCAATCGACCTAGCGTTGGAAAGTGAGAAGGGAAATTAGTTACTGCCCTGGTTTTATGTTTATGGCCTGATTCAATGCAGCCAAAATTTCACCTGTATGTAAAACTCTCTTAATCTATTACAAGTAGGATTTTTCTGCTTTTGAACACTACGCTGCAGCAGGTGGTGTAAATGCTAGATCAGACTGAAGATGGTCGTGGTTTTCACTGTTTTCGGTTGTCTTCCCGGCCCCCTCTGCTCGGGTTTTGCAGACTCCTCCCAAAAGAGTGACAGTGGAAAGTAAGGAGGAGAATCCGTTTCGCAAGGTGCTGGGTACCCCAGCGAGAGCAGCTGTGAAGAATTCAGCTGGGACTGGAACACCAGGCAACAGGGGGAGCGTTGCGACATCGCCTGCATCGTCAGTCCCGCACCGACCGGGCTTGCTGGAGAGTCGGTAGGAGTGCAACTCTCTTGTTATGATATTGTTAGGATTTAGCTTTCTGTAGAGCTGCAGGTGCTACTCGGTACACCTAGAAGTGAGACAGGAACACGTTTCTTCCTCTGGTTTGGCTGTTACTTCGAACAGGGTGTTAATAGATGCTTTTCTAGCCTCTGGCTGGCGCTGGCACTAGAGCTTTGTGAACAGCCTAGGAGGTGGGCAGACCAGTGTCTTCTCTGTGTGGTGTTATGAAAGTGGAGATTGTGGAAGATGGGTGCAAAATGCACAGAAAGCCTTGAGGAGTTGAGTCGGAAGAGGATCGTTTACTGGCCTTTCTGAAAGAGTGACCCTTCAAAAAATTTTCTGTCATCAGTGAAAAGAGGAAAAGAACACAACCTCCAGGTTCAGAAATGAGTGAAGATTATCCCAAAGAGAACGATTCTTCCACGTAAGTGACCATTGTTTGTGGCTTCTGATTTTAAGCTCTTTGTTTGTTCGCAAAGGTAAATTTTTCTGAAAGGACAGCTTGGCTGTTTCCTGTCTCGGCACCATGCTTCAGGCCAGCCACCAGTCAGCTTCTGAACTCACTGGGTGCTTCCGATGGGGTTTGCGTTCAGGATTAACGGGGGAAATACAGCCTGCTCTAGCGGTGTGCCAGCTCCTGCGGATCAACGCAAACTTTGTGTCACCCTCCCTTCGCTGTAGCGGTTGATCCGCAGGAGCCGGCACACGCAAACTTTGTGTCACCCTCCCTTTGCCAGTCCAGTTAGGATTGGCATCTGTGCTATCCATGTGTAGCGGTAGGAGCTGCTGTCATTGGTTTCGCTTTGCCCCTTCTCAAAGCAAAAGTCATAATGGGGAATTGCCTTTGGAGAATAAGCTCCGTGGGTTTGAAATCACAGTTAACCCTAAGTTTAACCATGGGTTTAAACTGAAAGCAGGGAGGTTTAGATTGGATATCAGGAAGAAGTTCTTCATGGAGAGGGTGGTAAGGCACTGGAACAGGTTGCCCAGAGAAGCTGTGGATGGCCCATCCCTGGAAGTGTTCAAGGCCAGGCTGGACGAGGCTTTGAGCAACCTGGTCTAGTGGAAGGTGTCCCTGCCCAAGGCAGGGGGGCTGGAACTGGATGGTCTTCAAGGTCCCTTCCAACCCAAACCATTCTGTGATTCTACGATAAGTAAGAAGGGTTGTTTAAATGAATTGGTTAGACTCACCAGGGAGTAAAGTTTAACTCTTCGTATGCAAGTATTCCAGGTGATAGGAGAGAAAGGCTTTGAAACACGTTGTACTCATCAAGCAGGAATATCTGTAGGAATAATAAAGCCTTGAGTGATCCAGCGTGGAAGTACTTGAACAGTAGCAGGGAGAAACAGTTGAACCTGAAGCAGGCAGAGGAAAATAGGACAGCAGGTAAAAAAAAAAAACCAAAAGTAAAGCCAGGCGTCACCTGGCTTTGACCAGTACAGTTTTACCCCCTTGATATTAGTCACTGCAGAGGGGCTTTTCCTAATGTGTTTTCCCAGTGCCGCTGACTTTCTTGCTTCCTACAGAGCCATATAGGAGATGCAAACAACTCGCCTTCGTTTTCAAAGCCTGTCCCTGACCTTTACACTTGGGTGCCGACACCAGCCTGTGCGCCGGCTTGTTTGAAAATTCAACAGGCACCTTCAAACTTTGCTCCGAGCTGCCCTTTCCCTGGGAAGGGGATTCCTGTAAACACCTAAGGATTTCCTTTTTTTACTTGCTCGCTTATTTATTTTTGAAGCTCTCCTTTGCTGTTAATGCCCACGTGAACTGTAGGCTGGTTTTTGTGCTGAAAACGTCTACAGTTTGTGTTTGCTTCTGTATCTTTTCCCCAGAACTTAGAGGGGGAACTCATTGGGGTTAGCACTTTGTTCTGTTGGGTCCTGGTGCGTGACAGGGTTTTTCAGACCCTACAGAAACACTGACAGTTATGTGCGTAAGCTCGCCAACAACACCGTTCTTCAGTTTCACCAGTGAATACTGAGCCTCTTTCCCCATAAAAGGGAATGCGTTCAAGATCTTAGCTTTATGGGGGATGTTCCTGAATGCATTCCTTGCTCTAGTGCTGCTCCCGTGGCACACAACATGTTGCTGCAGGAGTCAGTAAGGTGAATGTTCATCTCTGAGTGATAACCTGGTTTGCTCTTTAGACTCAAAATTAGAATCTGGGAGACCTTAGTGCAGCCTTCCCATACCTGAAGGGGCCTATGAGGAAGTTGGGGGGACTTTTTACAAGGGCCTGTAGTGACAGGACAAGGGGCAATGGGTTTAAACTGAAAGTGGGGAGATGTAGATTGGATACCAGGAAGAAGTTCTTCCCGGAGAGGGTGGTGAGGCTCTGGAACAGGTTGCCCAGAGAAGCTGTGCATGCCCCATCCCTGGAAGTGTTCAAGGCCAGGCTGGATGAGGCTTTGAGCAACCTGGTCTGGTGGAAGGTGTCCCTGCTCATGGCAGGGGGGTTGGAACTGGATGATCTTTAAGGTCCCTTCCAACCCAAACCGTTCTGTGATTCTAAGTTCAGTTAACAGGATTGCAAACTTGCTTCCTACATCCGCATGTTTGAAAATCGCATGGCTCAAACCACTTCAGGCTGGGACAGAAGCGAATGATTATTCATTTTCCAAACTAAATTACGCTGTGCTTCACCGTAATCGGTGGTTTTTTGACTCCTGAGAGCTTTTTTTTTTTTTAATGAGGCACCGTCTGAGGCCTTAGTCTCAGGATCTGGCACGGTGGTATCAGAACAATGAAACAATCATCTTTTTCCCCAGGCATGTAGTGACTCGCTGCGAAGATTCTCTTCCCACTCCAAACTCTTTTCACTCATGCATATTTGAATTTTGGGAGCGCTGTGTTGGGAATCATTAGTGAGTTTTCTGTCATGTAGCCTGTATATGTGAACAGGAGGTGGATATTCATTGCCTTTCAGACAATTAAGACCATTCCATGACTTTTTAATGTTTTGTACTGCAATTTGGGTTTGATGGAGATTATGGTATTAAATTCAATTAAAACTCCACCATGTCTTTATTTGCATATGGTTAATATTCACATCAGTGTGTGTGTGTTAGGGCTTTCCCAGCCGCTTCTGGAAAGCAGTATTTGAGGAATTTTAAACCTTTTGTCTAAATATTTTTAAACAAGTGGTTCTGTATGAATAGCTGAGTTACCTGGAACTAAACAATTGGTGTCTCTTTCTGTTTTTCAAGGTATTTTACCCCTGCAGTCGTCATCCTTTTATGGTAGTCGGTCCTCATCGAAAGAGTACTCCACTGGCAGTTCCACCCTGGACAGGTAGGGCTGATTCACTAGCATGAACTCTAAATGACAGTTCTTTCCCAGGAATTAGGAGCTTCAGTTTCCTGTGTGTTTTACAACGTGGTATATAGCTTGTATGCATGAAACGTGTATATATTTCCCCTCACACGCACACGGGAGTTGAATCTGGGTATTCAGCGTGGCTACAATTGCTCTAGGTGCATCTACAAACTCCAGTTACTGCTTGCAATAGGTGGACTTTCTAAAATCACTCAGGTCTATTCTAGTCATTGTAAGTGATCCAGATGATATCTAGACTCTAGGTGGCTCAAATTCTATACAAACTCTGGAACTTTAGACTGAATCCATTGCTCCTTTTTTTCCAAGTAGATAAATGGCATGAAACTCTATATTTTAACAACAGTATTTTAGTAACACTGAATCCTGCTGAGGTTGGGATTCTGCTGCGTTAGGCGCTGCGCAGTCAGTCTGTCAGCCTCTGCCCTAGATCAGTGAGACACAAGATGAAGGAAGAAAAGAAGCGTTGCCCATGCTTCCCACAGGAGGGACTGACGTCCCAAGTGGTTAGGTAACAAGGACAAGAGGATGGAAATGAAGACACTGGCCCAGATGTGAATTTTGTTGTACCTTGGGACCGGTGGTCTCGCGCTACGCGATTGTTCTTCCTCTCGTCGTACAGCGTGGGGAAGTGTTAAATAGCTTAAAGACGCGAGACCTGGCTGCATGCACACACCGGGGTGTGTAAGGAGACTTCACCAGACATAGTATTTCCGTGTTCTGGAAGGAAGCTTCCTCTCTTGCTCTATGATATGTGCCAGTACTCTTGCGTGGCTTTTCCAGTCTTCTATAGTGATACGGTTCTGGTGTCACAGACTGCAGCTGTTTAAGGAAGAACGTTAGAAATCTTACATTTCTTATCCTTTTATGTTTTTAGGTCTAGTGTATCCAGCCAGACCCCTTCAGCCAAAAGAAGCCTGGGATTTCTTTCTCAGCCTGCACCTCTTTCTGTTAAAAAAATGAGATCCAATCAAGATTACACAGGGTGGAACAAACCCCGAGTGCCCCTTTCCACCCACCCTCAGCAACAGTTACAAGGGTAAATCTGATTTTCTTGATCTCGCATCCACACTTTGATCATCAGGACGTGCACGTTCTTGGTGTAATTCTTCAATGGAAAAGAAAAAAATCCTGAAATTAATGCACAGTGAGACAGGGAGCACTTCACCTGGTTCGGAAAAATGTGTATTCTTAGGTTGACTTCTTGAGAATTTTAGGGATATAATAATTGCGGGTAACTCATGTTCCTTTCAGGGTTCGTTTCTCTATCTGGTGTATATACACACATTTTTAAACAGTTCCCTTGCAGGAAATCATGGTGGCTTTCCTGATAAATGCCACCTTCTGGGAGTTTTCAGTTTAGCCTGAAGGGCGGGCGGGAGGGCAGCTCCGACGAGAAGCTCTGGGGAGTAAGTGGGGTGGGCGCCCTACCTGTTGGTGGTGCTGTGTGTAACGCTGGCCTGTTTGCACCCTGTCGTTCGTACCGTGTCCGATCTTCTTTTCAGGTTTTCAAACTTGGGGAACACCTGCTACATGAATGCCATCCTGCAGTCCTTGTTTTCAATTCAGTCTTTTGCCAATGATTTGCTCAAGCAGGGTATCCCGTGGAAAAAAATTCCGCTCAATGCACTTATCAGGTACAATTCACCTTTTGGGAAGGGTGTTTTCTCTTTCAGTAGTGAGCAACTAGTTCTGTAACGTTGAAGCACCTTTGTAGAGGGTAATTTGCATAGGTAGATAATCAAAATACAGTGATCTCTAGGATTCATGTTGAGTTTTACTTCAGAAATAGGAAGTAGGCTCTTAAAAATTACAGTAACGAGTTGCAGGCAGTCTTTCATACCTTCTGCTGGATTTCCAGTGGCAGGGTGAAATGCTGCAGAAGAAAATGCAGGAAACTGCAAAACAAACAGATGCAGAATAACTCCTTTTTAAAACATTACCAGCTAGGGTTTAATCTGGTCCCTGACTTCACCCTGACACGTGAGGCCTTACGCCTTTTTGGAGAACATCCTTTGTCTAGTAGCTGTGGAGAGTGGTTGTGTTCTGCATGCTTCGTTTTTTTCTAAATCCAGCTGCACTCTCAGTTCAGTCAAACCTCATGTGAGAAACTCCAGAGGTTCCTGTAATATTTAAAACTATTTTATGTGAAATTTTGAATTCCCGTGCCATCCATACTCTGTTGTGTGTCTATCAGAAAGGCAAACTGCTGCGCTCTGCCTTTGGGGGTTTTTATTGTATATGCTCTTGCGTACCTCGTTTCGTTTCTCTCCCTAATCAAGACTGAGGATTATCAGAACTGTTTCTGCTTCCGCTTCATAGCGTCTTATGTCGTTTGGGGTCATTTTTATTTTTGCAGTGTCTAGTGGAAGGTGTCCCTGCCCATGGCAGGGAGGTTGGAACTAGATGATTAAGGTCCCTTCCAACCCAAACCATTCTGTGATTCTGTGATCTTGAACTCTTCCTATGCTACTGGGGATCAGGGGTTGGAAATGTCCTTTCCCTAATTTTCATAGAAAGACCTCTGAAGCTAGTGCCCCGTGTAGGTAATGATAAACTGGGGGTAGAGCTGGTGCCGGAGTACCTCTGGCGGAGAGCAGTACGTGATCCTGGGCTGAAGGACACGTCAATACGGTGACAAGTCGAGGGTCAACAGGAGCTGACACGCAGTAGCATCTGCTTTGGCATTAGTTGGTTTGTGTACAAGCACTTGGTTGGGCACGAGCGATGCTCTTCTGGTTGAAAAGTGATGCCTGTCAACTGCTTTGTTGTGAAAAAGGCTCTCTCCTAGGATGCTCTGCTGAGCAACTGGTGAGGGCTGGGAGAGCACACACTCTTACTGTAGCTGAGCAGAACAGCAGAATCCTGCTGAGCTGCAGTGAACTGATCAGATTCTTTGGGTAACGGAGCGGTGGTTGTCGGTTTGGGGTGGGAGGGGATTGCACAGGTCTTTTCTGTCCTCGTGTGTGTCATGGAACATGACACCTTTCCATCACCTTCCCGTGTATGTACTATGACCGAAAGTGTAGTGCCTGGCATACAGTGGGTGTGTTTCTCCTGTGAAATTGCAAAGCAGTTGTAAAAGGTAACTATTTTTAAAAATAACTTTTGCTGCCAGAAGAAGTAAGGCTTGAAATTGAGGGGAAATTTAAAAATAACACAAATAGAAACCAGTCTGATGGCGTAGGTTGAATTTCATCATTTTGTGTTGCTTATTTCATATCTCCTAAGAGTACAGATGTTTTCAAAAAGCATTTGGATTTGGCTTTTCCTTTTTTTTTTTTTCCCTCTCTCGTCATAAAAGACCTAGCAAAAATAAGCTTATAGAACTTTCAAGGTGAAGAGCCTTATAAAGATTGTGGTATTTTTTGTGTTCACTTGAGTCCTGTTCCAGTGATGGCCTCAAATGAGATTTCAGTGTACTTGAAATGGAAAAGGTTAATTATATATGAGATATTTTCGTGCAGAACCCCTAAAGCACTTAGGGCAGGAGAAAAGCTTTTAGAGGCTCTTAAAATGAGACATCGTGAGTTGTGTTTCTCTGAAGCCCTGGAAAGCCGATCGGTGTTTCCTTGCATTGACTTCTGCAGGCGGTTTGCCCATCTGCTGGCGAAGAAGGATGTCTGCAGCCCCGAGGCTAAGAAGGAGCTGCTCAAGAAGGTGAAGAGCGCCATCTCCGCGACTGCAGAGAGGTTTTCTGGGTACATGCAGAATGTAAGTGCCATGTTGTCGAGAAGCAATTGACGTGTAATTTGCTCAGTGTTTGGGCTGCACTGAGCTCCTGTCAGGCTTCAGACTCTTGTTTCAGTGACTTGAGCCTTTGCTTGACGGTTGCCTGCCATTGGTTAGAGCGGAGCTGCCATGGTCTTGCCGAATGCCTTGAGCTAAAACACAGTTTCCCCAGCCTGGGCGTGTTTGAGAGAAAGATAGACTGTGTTGTACAAAATTACTTTAAGTTTACCCCGTTTCTAGGATGCGCATGAGTTCCTGAGCCAGTGTCTGGATCAGCTGAAGGAAGACATGGAAAAGTTAAACAAAACTTGGAAGAGTGAGCCGGTCCCCAGTGAGGATAACTCACCTGGACGGGCTTCTGATGACCTCTCAGCCACCAGGGTCTATACGTGTCCGGTTATCAGTAACTTGGAGTTTGAGGTTCAGCATTCTATCATCTGCAAAATGTAAGTGCTTTGCTGTTTGTGTACCAGTGGTGTGAGAACAGAGAGGAAAAGGTCAAGGAATGTTTCCCCTTAAAATAAAAAGCCAGGGGAGAGGGAGCAGTGTCTTTAATTTGTTCTTTCCAAGGGCTTCCAGGCTGTCTTTCTAGGTTATGGCAGAAAAGGATGTAAACCAGTGGGTCTGGGCATTCGTTGTGTATGACCTGTGCAGCAGATTCCCGTATGGGAAGCTTGCATTCCACGGAGTATTCGTGAGCATACGTATTTGGGAATATTACTTGGTGTGGACTGCGTTAGCTTAAATGATTTGAGAGAACTGAATTGCATGCAGGTAATAATTATTGAAGACAAGTAACTGTAGGGTCTTCCCCCTGCTTCAAAAAAAAAAAAAGCATATTCGATTTAATTTGGATTTTTTTTAAGATTGATTCTATTATTTTGTTGATAAAACCAGTTTGAAAGTATTTCTGGGCTTCCCCTTCGTCTGGGCCGGGCTCACTTCTTGTCTCCTAAGAAGGCTGAACCGAGGAGGCGTGTTCAGCAGTCACTCTGATCCCCTGTGTACCTGATCACTTACCTCTCCAAAGCAGCCTGTGGTTTCTTGTTCTCGCCTGTACACAAATGTCTTTCAGCTTCTAAAGCATCAGAGCAAAATGCCAAAATTCAGTGTTGCCCTAAGCATCAAAGTTTCATTTTTATGAGTAAGACCAGATTGATCAAGAGGCATGTATTTAGTGGGAAGTTACTTCAGCCTAAAAAATGTGATCTGTCATTCATTTCGAGGATATTTTCCATTACACTTACATAGGTTTCTCTTTTAGGTGTGGTGAAACAGTCACTAAACGAGAGCAGTTTAACGACCTCTCCATCGACCTTCCTCGAAGGAAGAAACTGCTTCCTTCACGATCCATCCAAGATTCCCTTGACCTCTTTTTTCGGGTACATCGTTTTTGGAGGGGTTTTTTTATTCTCTGTAAAGTGTGTGTGGGTTATGTACCTTAAGATTTTGATTGTGTAGCTGATTTTTGATTTCTGTGACCTTGATTGCAGGCAGGTGAAATAATTCACTTTGCACTTTTTTGATGTTTGTACATTAACAGTCTACAGGACTTTTTATTGTGAAATGCTGTGCAGAAATCACTAAACCTTACAATACTGCTGCGAAACAGGTGAACTTCCCCATTTCGTGGTGGAAGAGTGGAGGCATAAACAAAAACAAAGGAGAGAAGAGGCTGTCAGACAGATAATCACTCGGGGATTGCTGCTTTCTCTCCTGGGCTAGGATGCCTCAACAGCTTATATACCTAAATTAGCGTGGAGGGGAAAGGTTGTGCAGATACAATAATTCTAAAAATAGTCGCAATATGTGGATGCTCATCTTGTAAGTAGAGCTTCAAGGCGAAGTTTCTGAAAGCTGCAAACGAGCCTTACGTCTGTCAGTTCGTGTTGTGCTTTGCCATATCTTGAGACAGACCTGTTTTTTTTTTCCATTTACAGACAGTGTTTTCAACAGACGGAATAATTGACATACTTGTTCTTCTAAAAGCTTACACTTAAGATGTTTAAAAATTCCTAAAATTCCACTGGTGTCATTTGGCCTCACTTAAAGAAAAGGGCTGTAGAAGTGTTTGGTGGTAAACCATGTAATTTCAGCACAGTGATGCTTCCCTTTTCGCTGTCTGTTCAAAACTCTACTCTGGTGCAGCACATCCTTGACAAGTTTAGATAAGGGTAGCTTTTTGGGATCAAAGTTGAGGTTTTGAATAAGAGAGAGAAAACTTTGTGGGAAATTAGCCTCCACCAAAGATTACTAGGTGTAGAAAATGTGTATGGGAGAGGAAACTGTAAACCTTGCAAGATGTTCCCCTTCCTTTGGCAGCTGATTGGTCTCGACTGTGGCTAATTCATTGGTCTGCCACAGACTTGCAGCAAAAGTTCCACCTGTGTTGGTGGAGGTGATGTCAGCTTGTAAGCTCTGCTACCTCTCCTCTTACCAGACTCCCTCTTTTTAAGTGCAACTGCTGTTCTGAAGAGCTTCCATGACTGCCAAGCCATGTGCTGTCTCGAGACCTGTGTCTTTTGTTGCAACAGCCGTTTTTCTCTCCTCTTGAACAGGCAGAGGAGATCGAGTACTCCTGTGAGAAGTGCAATGGAAAATCTGCCGTTGTCACACACAAGTTCAACAGGCTTCCCAGGTAAATGCTGGCATCTCTTCCTCTTTCCCAGGAGCACGTGTTACACAGCTCAGGCAAAAGCCCCTCCAAGAGTAAGGCTGGGAAAATGGGCAGGACAGCATGTACGGTGGTCAGCATGGGAGAAGGATGCACGCACAGACGGGAGTCGTGCTGTTCTCCAGTTTTCCCTCTAAAGCTCTCCTGGGCACCCTCTGCAACACTGCTTTCTTCCTGCCTATCGCTACAGAAGGAGGGCTTCACCCTTTCACCTTTTCTGGAGGTTTCTGGGATGTGAGGGAAGCGGAAACAGTAAATACATTCTGGACGTTCAATATCTTATGCTCGCTGACCTGATGGGCAGGACTGACTGGGTGCCAGCAGGTAGAGAGAGGGTTTTGCTTCGATCAAATAATTCTTCCCCTGCTGACACCTGTTTTCTCTTGGTAAGCGTGGCACTTTGAGGGGGAAGAGAGACACTTGTCGTGACAGATAAACCAAGTCTTGCGCTGGGCACAGTTCCTCCTTGGTTCTGGGCAGCTGTGTGATCCATCAGTCTTGACTCTCTGGGAGTAATATACTAGCATTCTGGCCTGAAACGTTAATGTTTCTATGGTTTCCTGCCCCTCACCACACAGCAGAAATAATGAGTTTGGTAAGAGCTGCTTGCTTCTGCTTGACTGAAGAACAGGGTGATGCAGATCAAAGCAGTCGGCAGAATCTGCACTTTGCACAAAGTTGAGAGATGGATGGGAGAGTAATTACCTGTCTCTTGCCAGATGAGAGGTGGATAGTGTTTCCCTACCACCCCCCAAGTAATCCCCTGTTTATTACATTTTGTAAACGAGGGCTACTTGGATTTTGAACAGGCTTCCTCTGACTTCCGTCTTGAGGTTAACATCTGTCCTTCTCTCCTACCTTTCAGGGTCCTGATTCTTCATCTGAAACGATACAGCTTCAACGTAGCGTTGTCTCTCAATCATAAGGTCGGGCAGCAGGTGGTTATTCCAAGATACTTAACCCTGCTTTCACACTGTATGGAAAGCACTAGGCTGCCGCTGTCGCTGGGATGGAGCGTCCATTCCGCAGTGTAAGTGCACGGTTTGTGAGTGATGCCTGCCGCGCCGAGCGCACATGCCACAGGGTGGGCAGTTGTCCCATCTCCCCCAGGAGGTGTCTGGGCAAGGATACACTAAAACTCTGCAGCTTCAGGTGTGCGCTTCTAGTTGCCATCGTGCCATCGTGACGACGTGAAAAAAAACCGTGGGAAGTAGGAAGAGTTGGTGGGGCATTATCTGGGGAATGTTTGGCAAGATAATACTCTTCACTGTCCTTGAAAACAATTTCCTGTCCTTTTTAAGGGAGTATCTGTTAGTAATTCATAAAATTTATGCCTTAATCAAAAAAAGACCTAGATAACTTTCCCTTCCCAGCACACTTAACACTGCACAGGGAACGTAACATCCCGCCTTTTTCTGCTGATTTGCACTTGCACCCCCGGTCCATCATTCATTTTTCATTGTCTTTCCTGTGCCACTGTAGTATCTGAGCCCTCTCCACAGCCTGAAAATACTCTCTCCCTTTCCCTGTGACAGTTACTTCAGTACAGCTCCTTGTCCCGAGGCAGAGATTAAACGTCCCGGGTTTCACATAGGAAGTCCGTGGCAGGACAAGGAACGAGAAACCCTCAGTTCTCCTGTGACCAGGGAGTGGAAGAGTAACGAGGCTGGAGAGGAGCAGCCCTGGTTTGCGGGGCAAGATGAGAAGGGATTTCTGCATTGGCAGCCCTCTGGTTGACAGATGAGTGGCGATAGTGATTGTCTTTGAGGAGCCTGAGAAAGGACTACACGGAGCAGGACATTCTGTTTAGGAGAGTCTAGATGTAAGGGAGGAGAAACGGGAACGTGGGACATGCCAGAAAACCGGCTGATCCAGAGAGCAGCAGCAGACTGGTTTGGGAGCAGGAACTGAAGTGTCAGTGGGAATGAAAAAAAAAAAAAGGAATGAATAGTCTTCATAGGGGAGCCCAAAGCCTTTAATTTGTGAGCTTGCCCCTAAGGGTGCATCACTAAGAAGTGAATCAAGTTTAAAGGATTATATATGGTTTTGAACAACTGTTGTATATTTATAGCATGATGGAGTTACTACTCTGAATCTAAGCAATTAGCACGTTCATAATGGTATTCCGCTTGTGTCTTTGGTCATGGATTTGCATGCATAGCAGACAAGTAAACTTCTTTTTTAAAGACTCTGACCACCGCAATAAATACTTTGCTTTTTTAATAGCTCCCGCCCATTGAAAGCCTCCCAGATGGTGAATTCCTGTACTGTAAGCACTTCCACACCCTCTAGGTAAGTTACAGCTCTGAAATGCCCACGGCCTGGGGTTTGATTAGATCATTTGGTGGCGTTTTATAGAATTTTCTGATTCTTCTTTAATCTTTTTATAGGCATTGTTTTTATGGGCCGTTTTTGAAAGGCCAGTGGTGTAGTGAAAAATGTGCCATCACACTGGATGGTTTCTTTTCTAATAGAGTAGAAATTGAGCCTTACCCAGACTCCCTTGTCATCTCTTCTAAAGAAGCAAGAATTTATCTTAGTGAAAGAGCAAACAGGAAAACGGAAAAACTTGTTCAGATTTGGGCTTTTTATATCCTAGTACTGATGAGGGAAGTCCTGTGTCCAAGGTAGTAAACTCCAGGAGCCTTGTGCAGAGTTCTCCGTGTTAGCATGGGCTTGACTCAGGCGAGTGCTGTCTGGGATTCCTAGGTAAGAAAGTGCGGAATCCTCGGCCTTAGGAGCAAGAGCCACACGCTCGGTGTGAACTTTTAGCGCTGCAGATCGCTGTTGCGGGCTTGAAGTGGGTATGTCAGTTAACCTAGTGAAATCCACCTTTCCTGAAAACCCTGCCCTGCTGTCTTAAGGAGTTGTCGTTGCCAACCGTTGGGGTTTGTTCCGCAGGTTGTACTGCCCCGCCGTGTCAGAGGTGGGCATAATGCTTCGTTAAGGGTTACTCTGCAGCGGATCTCTACGGTGCTGCGAGGTCTTATCGCCGTGTTTTTAATTTGCAGAAAATACACTTTCAAGTCAAAGAGCTCTGCAGCACTCTGTGTAGATTCAGACAGTGATGATGAGCCGCTGAAACGCTCTGTTGCCCATAGCCAAAGGCTGTGTAACATCCAGAGCAGAGAGCAGCAGCAGCAGCAAGAAGAGCCAGAAAAGGTAAGGAGGGGAAAAAAACCACAAACGGTCATATGCACAGATCCCATACGTCCTCATGTCTGCCCTGTGCTTTTCTTAGCGCAGCCTGTGAGTAAGATTGATGTAAGATACCTTCTTTTCTCCTAATTAGCACCGCAGTGCTGGAAGGGAGTGCTTTGCTAATTGACCTCTCTGTTGTCTGGGTTCCCGCTGGGAGCAGAGGTAATTGCTTTGCAACTGCACTGGAGTTCTCTGCTTATGTGTACCAGCTGCTTAGCAGTTTTGACAGTCTCTGGTTACTTCCACTAATGCTATTCCCAGGCTGGAATATCATGGGCTCTCAGTAATAAAATTACGCAGTAAAGCCCTTGGTTCATTAGATCCAGTCCGAGTTGGGCTAAGCAAAATATTCAAATTGAGAGAACTTCTTGCACATCCAATCTGTGTCCCCCTTCAAGGACGGCATTTTAAATGTTTTTAGGAGCTGGAGTGATGAACCTTCGGAGGTGGACACGTGGAATTGTTTGGAGATCGAGGTCGTTGGTGTAAAGGCACAGTTAACTTCAATCTGCCTTTGAGCCCTTCGTTGTGACATTCGTGTTGCCAGGGTATCTCTTGGCCTTTGTCAGGGCAGTGCATTGGCAGGTAGATGAGTTGAGTGGGAAGGAATGATGACCCAGAAGGGAAAACAAGGGTTTAGGGGATTATCTGGCAGTGTTGCAGGCCTAGTGCTTAGGGCAAGTGTTCTGCATCTCTGCCTCTCTGAGGTTTGTGACAATGCTCGTGGGATTATTGTAATCAAACAGAGAGTTGTGCTCTTGCTTATGGCATTAAAGGACAGTCAGGAAGCTGGTTGAACAGCGATAGGTAACAAGAGGGGGATAACTACCGTTCCTGATCCGATGGGAAGATCAAACCAATGGAGGATCCCGAACCTCTCAGTATTTAATAAGTGATAAAGCAGATAATGGGTATTCACTTTTCAGAAGAGCTGGGGAGGGCTGCCAGTGTAATGCAGCTCAGAACTACTGTCAAGAATGATCTTGACATGTCTGAGAAATTGCTTAAAACCAGGAAAGGTTGTTAAGGAGGAGCAGGCTAAAGGTGCTCATCTTTGCCAGTGGACTGTAAATGCAGGATGGAAACAGATGGGAAAGCAGTGGGCCTTGGGAAGCGGCGTGAAAGGTGTAGGTCGGTCACAAGGTCGGGCTGGTTGGAAACAGAAGTGTACAGAGAGAGGCAGAGTCGGCAGGTTGTGTGGAGTAGCCTTCCTTGTCACTCAGCTTTGAGCTGTAGCTGTATCCAGCTTTGGGCTCCGGGCTGCAGAGAGTTATAGGTTAATGGAGAGGGGCCAGAGGAGAGGAACTGGACTGGTTGTAGGTTTAGATAGGAGGATTTTGGCGAGAAGAGCAGGCTTGGGTCTTTAAGGAGAAACCTAAGCAGAGGGCTTGTGTCTTCAAGGAAGGGAAAGAAATCAATAGAAACACTTGGGCTGTTTTCCATGCCTGCAGCAGATAGAACAAGGTGTAACAGACTAAATTGCAGACAGTAGTGTTTAGATTAAATATTAGGGAAAACTTCCTGATGCTGAGGATACGTAGGGATGGAACGGATTGCTTCGGGAGACAGCAGGAAACCCTTTGCTGGAGGTCTCAGGAACAGGGTAGGCAGGTGCTGTCCTGCATGGCACAGCTGTACTGGCTGTGGGTGGGGAGGGAAACCAGCTTGTCGTGGCAGTCCCTCCTCTGCGTAGAAAAAGGATTCCAAACTGCCCTAATTGATTCTTCCTCGAGTTTTCTTCGTGAGGCAGTGTAGGTAGTCTCTATCGCACAAGCCCGATGAGTGCAGAAACTGTGGGAATAAAGCCCATTAGTTTGATTAGCAAATTAATTATAGGCTTCCCAGCCTGCTGTGGGGAAGGGACAGTGGTGGTGACGATTCCACGTAAGCGGCTTCATTCTTTGTGGCCGTGCACGTTGGCTGCTCCTCAACCACAGGCCTGCCCAGGCACCTGCTGTCGGTAACCAGATCCTCTCTCCTTCTCACCGTCATCCTGAGAAGTCTGGATTCTTGGAAGTGGCATTGCTGCTGCTGCGCCATTTCCCTCGGTGCGCTTCTCATAGCAGCTGTGCGTGGGGTTGTGACAGGGCTTGGCAGTCGCTTCCTACAGCCTACTGCTTGCAGAGCAGCCCTGCCGAGCGGGAGAACAGCGGGAACAGCCAGGTTGGGCTGTAGGGGTGGGTAGCAGCTACCCAGCTGAAGTCTGTGATCTCTGCCTCGGCAGATGAAGGACCACATGAAGCACCTTGAAAAAACAGCTATTGACAGCAGCCTGTCCTGGAGCCTAAGCTACAGTCTATGCAAATAATCTCTCCTGGAAAAGCTGTGTTCAAATAATGCACAGGTGCTGCCAAGGATTTGAAATCCAGCCGCTGAATTAGTGGTACTTGCTGGCAGGGTGCCTGGAACCAGGGTTTGCTGAGGAGCTAAAGCAGTTTTGACGTTAGTAGCCTACAGGTGCAGGGAGAGAAACCAGAGAGCTTAAAAAGCAGGTACGCCGCTTTCCTTAGCGTGTGAGCAGGTGTGAGGAGAGAGGTTCAGATTCGTCAGTTCTCATTCTTGGAGGGCACAGTGTCTTAGGACAGGCAGTATAGTTGGCTAATTCATTTGCTAAAGCTGGTTTTGATACAGAAGGTTTGCTATGTAAAACTAGTCCTGCTCATCAAAAGCTTGCTGAAGGTAAGTAAAAAGCAGCAGTGAAAATATACTTTTATTCGTTTTAACAAAGTTCTGAGATCCATCCAAATGTGGTTTGGAAGAAGACCTGGATGAGTACATCCTGATAGAAACTGGTTTTCCCCATTTTAACATAATATAGGGGGGAAAAATACCTAGGTGAATGGTAAGTAGTGTAATTGTGCAAATATGTATACACGGAGGCTAACCTCCTGATTAACAGTTAATATCAAAAGGATTGAAATTACTGCATTGCAAATCAGTGTGGTGTAGGAGTTGATGAGCATCGGTTGTGGGAAAATACCCAAAAAAAGGGGGGGGGAAGAAAAAACAGATTAAGACTAAAGTGTTTTTCCTGTGTTTCAATTTAAAGTCACTCTGATCTCCTTAGGATGGACTAAATTCCTGGGTGAACTGTTTTCGTACATGGTTTGCAGAGTTCTGTCCCCCTCCCCGGTGTCATACGGCAAGTCTGCAGCACCAAACCGATGTCTAATTGCTCTCCGCACCAGTCTGATTTCCTCTTATTCCTATTATTTGATCCCTGCGTTCAGGTTCAATTGCTGTCGTGTTGCTGCTTCAGCCTTTGTTAACAAACTGGTAATTTCGCAGAATCACAGACTGGTTTGGGTTGGAAGGGACCTTACAGACCATCCAGTTCCAACCCCCCTGCCATGGGCAGGGACACCTTCCACTAGGCCAGGTTGCTCCAAGCCTCATCCAGATTTCACTACTTGCACCTCAGCGCTGACTTGCCAGAGGCTTGAGGATTTATCAGGACGTAAAGGTGGGAACATGTGTTGAAGGAAAGGAAGGAGAAGGGAGGAGTTACCTTGTGTGTTAACACACAGGGCCTGTAAAAACCAGCTGTAGTTTATATTTAAATATTATTCTTTGGGGTGAATGTTGGCACGAAGGTTGTCTCTCAACTGAGTCTCCTAAAACTGCCTGTTCAGTGTTGATGGAGCCAAGCTCCCACTCCCTGGGGTTAATAAAATCTCCACAGAAACGTAAAGCTGATGTTACAGAATCACAGAACAGTTTGGGTTGGAAGGGACCTTAAAGTCCATCCAGTTCCAACCCCCCTGTCGTGGGCAGGGACACCTTCCACCAGACCAGGTTGCTCAAAGCCTCATCCAGTCTGGCCTTGAAGACCTCCAGGGATGGGGCATCCACAGCTTCTCTGGGCAACCTGTCCCAGTCCCTCACCCCCCTCTCCGGGAAGAACTTCTTCCTGATATCCAATCTAAATCTCCCTGCTTTTAATTTAAACCCGTTACCCCTTGTCCTGTCACTACAGGCCCTTGTAAAAAGTCCTCCCCAGCTTCCTTGTAGGCCCACGTACCTGTTTTTTCAAGCGCTTGATCGTAACTCCGTTTGTTTCCAGGCTTCCAAAAGAAGTAAGACGGAGGGCGATAAACCTGAGCTGGGTAGTGCTGGGTTTGATGGAATGAGCGAGGATGAGCTGCTAGCGGCCGTCTTGGAGATCAGCAAGCGGGAAGCCTCTCTGTCTCTGAGCCATGACGAAGACAAGCCCACAAGCAGCCCAGACACTGGTTTTGGAGATGACGAAATTCAGGATTTGCCAGAAAACCTGGAACCCCTGGAGATGGAGAAACCCAAAGCACCGTTAGATTCGGGTAAGCAGCAGGTTCATAACGTGTGGTGGCAGAATCCGGGTGCAAGTGAGCTGCTGAAACTGCCGGGCCTCCTCAGAGTTGCCTGGCCGTTCTCCTGGGTTTAAAGCACTCAGGTTGCTGAACGGTGAGTTACCCGTCACGGCAGCTGAATGGGTTTGCAGTCCTGAGTTCTGTCTAAAGGAAGCTTAATTGCAGAGGTTGCTCTGCACCCTAAACATGACAGATTTAACTTGGTTTGCTTCTTGTTGCCACCAGTAATAAGGGTGGGGTTTTTTGTAAACACTGGATAATTGGCGGTGCTTTCAAAAAAGGCTAATTCAGATATGACAGAAGATTAGATTAGTTATCAGGACAAGTTCTTCACAGAGAGGGTGGTGAGGCACTGGAACAGGTTGCTGTGGATGCCCCATCCCTGGATGTCTTCAAGGCCAGGCTGGATGAGGCTTTGAGCAACCTGGTCTAGTGGAGGATGTCCCTGCCCACGGCAGGGGGGGGGGAACTGGATGGTCTTTAAGGTCCCTTCCAACCCAAACCATTCTATGATTCTATGTCTTTTCCACTACATGATCCTCCAACAACGGCTGTGTGAATTGAGTCCGTATTTCTTCTTTATACTGGAACCTCCCAAAGGTCATGTAATAAATTCTGATTTGTTTTTCATCCAAAGAGTATTAGACTGATAGATTGTGGTTGTGGTGGTCTTGTGTTTTGGAGGTCACAGAGACTGCGACTGCCTCATATAATCCTTGCTAATAACTAATGAGCAGATGTTGCAGCCCGCACAGGGCAGAACTGTCAAGTTTCACATGTTGCTGCGTGGGAGCTGTTGGAGCAGGTCCTGACTCTCAGCTGCAGGCAGACGGAGGAATCCGTGTCCTGCGGGAGATGTATGCAGTGCTTGAATTGCACGTCCGTTTCGCAGGTTCTGAAAAATACTTCTGCCACGGTGTTCACTTTTTAAAGGTGAACTGAAAAGAGACCATTTTCTTGCACTTTCAGAGCTGTAGGTGGTGCTCACAACACTGAGGCTTTTGCCTGAAGGGAAGGGCTGACACATGTAAACAGCACTTGCGATTTGTGCTTCCCTGTCTTACGTATGGTTTGGCTTTAATTGTGCCTTCCCCTGTAGTACCCTGAGGTAGGATATGCAGTGCAAATCTTTGTGATCTGGGGTTCCTTCTAGAGAAATTCCAGTGCCGGCTTCGTGGCTGCAGAAACCTGGTGGTGTGGGACACCTTCCTCCAGTTCAAGTCGCAGTTTCTCAGTGAACGTGGGAGGCTTAAGGAGGGGAGGGCTCGGGGATTAATGGAATCTGTCACCTCACCCCTGTTAAAATGAGCGTCAGGCCGCGCTTGGAGCTCTGTCCGTTTGACTCCTGCGGGGGTCTTACGGCTGGGGAGCTCTCGCTGTCAGCAGATGTCACTGTGCCGCAAGGATGGCCGTGGTTCGAGGTGCATTCAGCTGCTGAGGAGCAGAAGAGCCAGGAAAGCGTAACTGTACTTTCTGATTCCTCAGGTCCTGCCAATTTCACCGAGATCACTAAGGATTTTGATGAGAATAAGGAAAACAAAACTCCGGAAGGCTCCCAGGGGGAGGTTGACTGGCTGCAGCAGTACGACATGGAGAGAGAGAGGGAGGAACAAGAACTTCAGCAGGCGCTGGCTCAGAGCCTTCAAGAGCAAGTAAGAAACCAAAGTTTGCTTCCGTGAGTTATCTTCCCCGACACTGGAAAAACCTGATGGCTAAAGGAAAAGCTTGTGTTCATACAGTAACTGCAGAGGGATTCTACTGCTGTTTTGAGAGAGCCAGGTGAAAAAAACATCTGGGTTTGTTCTGGTTCCGGTGTCGGTAGGGTGACGGCACTGGATACATCTGGGCACGTTTTGTATGGGCTTTGGAAACCATCTGTCGCACCAGACCTGCCTGTTTCGCAAAGCCTTCCCTGCGTATGTACACGCTGGCTTCTAACATTGTATGGAAACCACGGGAGACCGAGATAAACTCTTTACTCTCTGTCCCCGAGAACCAAGCCCGCCTTTCGCTTCCCTGGCGGGGTCGCTGCTTGCAGCGTGCCGTATCAAGACCCAAACTGACGGGGCAGGTTTGGGGGCAAAGGCCGTGCCCGGTCAGGTTAAAGATCTGTCCCCGGCGCCTTCTTTCTGGTCCTGGTAAGTTGGAGGTGCTCAGGGGAGAATATGGGAACTGAGCATTTATGTGATCCTTCCCTTGGAAAAAGGATCCCAATAAAACAAGTCCCTAGGGTTAGACTTGGCAAGAATTGGGATCTCGGGTTGTGCACCGAACCGTCTGTATTCTGCTTGAGTTTTGAGGCCTGTGGCCGCTTTCCACAAGTTTACCTGAGCCGCTGAGGGTGAAGGAAGCGCTCAGCCAGGTCTTTCTTTAAACAGGTGCCCTTGCCTGCTCCCTATTAATACTAAAGCTGCCATGGTTTGCCTTGCGAGATCTGATGTTTCCATGGCTCTTGGATTTTTCCCTCCCATTACTCATTACGAGGTGCTGGTTGGTATGTTCCACACCAGGCGTAGCTTCGATTCAGCGACGCCAAGTAGTTGAACAAAGATTCCCAAATGCTTTAGAAATAGTGAGATAAAGGGCCCCACGCTAATAATGTAAAACTGCCCCGTGAGTGGTGTTCTGCTGCAGTTCTGAAGCCAAAAATCTGCGATTCTAGTGATAGGGGCACAGAAGTGCGGGAGCTGCGGTGATCCCGATTTGCAGTAACGTGGTTGGGGTTCTGCATACAGGTGCACTGAAAGCATTCGAACCCCTGAGTTGAGAAGCCAGCTCATTAAACACCACTGAGTGATTTGCCTCAGCGCTGAGCTTTCGGGAGTGGTGGGAGGAACGGGGGCATGATGTTATCCAAAGATTAGAAGGGTTTGTTGACTGGAGGTTTCTCTGCTCCCTGTTCGTGGTCCTGTTTCTAATACCTGGTTGTTTAGTGGGGCCTTCTTTTTGCGTCCTGCCTTTGTGAGTTACACCTGCTGCGGAGAAGCACCGGCTCTGCTTTCAAATGGCTTTAAAATAATAACATCTGTCAGGATTTAAGGATTCTGGCTTTGGGCAGAAGGCTTAAATTTTGCCGAAGCGTGAGGAGCTTTGTGGGTAAGTGACAGCTTTCCTCAGCAAAGGGTTGCAAAATTCATTTGGATGCTTTTTAAATTAATGATCCGGAGCAAAATTGTTTGGTGTTAGTAGAGGCTCGCTCTGCTGCATACCAAACTCCAGGAGCTTTGACCAGCCTTAATGAAGGTTTGTCCCAGGTTCTATTGCACGGGAACATTGGACTCTCGCTGGTTGCAAACATTCCTTCGCTCAGAACCTTTAATTTACAATGTCAGGTTTGTTGTAGAAACCGGAGCAGCACGGTTTCAATGGAAAAAAGAGCACCACGAGAATTTTAAACAGTGAAGTGTCCCAATGAGCTAAGTTTTGTTCTCTTCCCATCAGGAGGCACGAGAACAGAAAGAGGATGATGACCTTAAACGAGCCACGGAATTAAGTCTGCAAGGTGAAACTTATTTAACTTCTTCCAGGATGTTGCTTTGGAGGGAAAACAAATCTTGTATGTGTGAGTGCAGCTCCTGGGTGTCTGGAAGACAGCTGGGATTTCATGCTCTTTCGGGGTGTGCACTGTGTTTGCCTTTGCTCAGGTCAGCTCTTCTTGCTCTTGGTTGTGAAAGCAAATGCCAGAAAAAAGGTCATGTGAAAAACAACTTGTTTTATTCTCTTGTGTTTTTAACTAGACAGAGAGAGAGAGATGTGATATCTACTAAATTATAATATGAATTTAATATATAATATTGATACAAAGAGTACAAAATGGACCTTGAAACTTTGAATTCCCAGCAAAAGCCAGCATGGCTCTAGTCAGAACATAAAGTTTATTTACTTGCATTGATATTTTAGTGCTAATTAATGAATGCACTGGCCTTGCCCAGGAAAATGAGTAAGTGCTCTGTCTGCTACGGGATGGGGGTGAGACAGACCTCAGGGCAAGGTATAGCTGTTGGGGGTGAAGAGAGAAACCCAAAATACACCCTCTGTCCTTTCCAAATCCAGAGAGGTGAGCCTCGGGCAATGCTTAACATCTGTGTGAGGCTGGTGTGCGAGTGATTCCGTACAGTCTGGCAGAGCAGGGCATAACCCAGAGAGGAATTGTGCTCCAGAGAGGAAGAGGGAGGGGTAATGAAGTATTGTGTTGCTCAGACACCTTTTAAAGGCCCCTCAGGTATTATGGGATGGACCTGCGTCTGCTTCTGAAGAGAAGCTGAGCGGTGCTTAAATGTCCCTCAGCTGAAGTCCCGTCCCCTGATGAGCTGTCAGACTGAGTTCCCAGGCTCCCTCAGGGCTCCTTAAATTCGTGGCCGGGAAGAGTTCAGCTCCAGGAATCCTTCTTCCTCCTGGACTGCAGTCGCTTGCCCGAAACGTGAGCCGCTCGGCTTGCTGCCGTGTCACATGTGAGGCATTGACCAGCAGCTGCTCGAGGAGATGCCAACAGGCCCGAGCAGAGTCTGGGAGTATTTCCCTGAGGAAGGTTCCCAGCGGTGCTGCAGCCGCAGAACCGCGCGGCGCCCGAGGACCGTTGGTGAAGCGGTGTTGAGCGGCAGCTGTGGCAAGTGCTTCGTGCAGGGACCTGGGTGCCGGGGTTGCTCCGCTGCAGTCCGGCTTACAGCAGCCCCGCTGAGTGAGAGAACCGACAGTAAAACGTTCTCGGTTACGGGGATTCACCTGTAAGCTTCCCAGGGCGATGATGCTAACCAGTGTCTGATGGTTCAGCGGGGCAAGCAGCGTGACAATCTCGCCAGCAAAACATCTCCATCGTAGCTGGCGTGGAAGCGTCCAAGGAAAAAACATCCAGAGCAGTGTCCTGTTAGTCCCAGCTTCTCATCCACCCACGAGTCCGTAGGTTTTAGCTGGTGGAAGCATAGCTGCATCTCCTAATGAGTACTGTACAAAATCCTGCGTTGGCTGCGTAGCTGCAGAATCCCAGGAAGTTTGGAACAGGGTGTACAGGCAGCAGTGGTGCCTTCCGGCTCTTTACAGAGCGCTGCCTGCGTTTTGCTCAGCCAAGCCAAGGGGAAGTTCCTGCAGCGAGCAGCCTCCTTACCATGGAAAACAAGGAAAAGATGCCTGCTGCCAGCAGGAGCGTTCTGATGCCAGCTTTCATTCAAAAAACGCACTTTGCTAGCGCGGCTGACGGTTCAAACCGTAAATTCACAGCTTCTCGTTGCAGAAACTTGCGGTTCGCCAGCCGGACTGGCTGTGCTCCCTTTGAACGTTAGTTCTGGCTGCCCCCTCTGGAGCGACTGGGCTGCCCTTCTGTCACCCGGCTGCCCCCGCCACGGTGCCCCTCTGTAAGAGTATGAGGGGGGATGCTAACATCCCCACGCCAAGACGTTGTTCTTTCATGAGGGCTTTGACAAGGCGGGGGAAGAGAGGTGTTAGCTGGAAATTCCAAACTCTCCTGCTTCCCTTGGAAAGGAAGCTTGAAACGTTAGCCTTTTCTTGAGCTTGTTTACGCGGGTAGACGTTCCGCAACCTGTTGTGAACTTCCGTGTGTGCCACAGCTCCTCACGGGGTGTTGTTGTTTCCGTGCTGTCTAGAGTTTAACAGCTCTCTCCTGGACAGCGTTGGTTCTGATGAAGACTCCGGGAATGAGGATGTTCTCGACATGGAGTACTCGGAAGCTGAAGCAGAAGAGCTGAAAAGAAATGCTGAGGTGTGTGACCCCTGTTTTTCAAGAGCGAACCGAGACATACACCCCCCCCTTTACCATCGGTTTAGTGCTGGAGGTAGTTTTACAGAGCAGCTCGCTTGTTTAGTCCTAGAAAGGTCTTTTATGTTCACAAGTGAAAAGATGAAAATTTCCATCCTTAAGAATCTTACTGTGCTAATTTAAAAAAAAAAAAACAAACCACGAACAACACAAAACAGCTGTGGAGACCTGAGTTTCTCTAAGATGTGGATAACAGTGGGAAGGAAACTCATTTTTTTACCAGTGCATGTAAAAGAATGGGCCCAAAATTCTTACGTAGAGGACTTCAGCCAGCGTGGTCACTAAATTGCAGCACCGTGGGCTTCTAGATCCTGTGCTGCCAGAACTGGGAAGTGCTGGCAATGCCTTACTCCCGTTAGGTGGGGTGTTGCTGTAGCCTGGGCCGTGCTGCCGGCGGCTGGAGCTCTGCGCAGCTGTGTCGTGATAGTTGCCTGCCAGCCAGGCAGTGGAAACAGTTAAACAATCTGAGTTTCCTTGAGTAGTTTTAATTTCTTATGGTTCTTTACTGGCTTCCATTCCCTGAAACCAAGAGCTGCCTTTGACGTGTTGTCAGGGAACCGTGTCGGTAACATTTCCCGAGCAGAGAGAGCGACGGATAATTGTGAAAAGCCAGTTACCACTGTTGGGTTTCCTTGTCAGTGGATAGAGAGAGCATGTTTCCTGCAGGCGGGGGGGCGTGGGCTGCTGACCGTACTGGTGTAGGGTGAGAGACTCTGGGTTACAGGTGGGGTAGGAACTGTTAAACCTGTGTACTGTCGTCAGGGGTATTTCTCTGGCCTTGCAGAAGTCAGGGCGGTGTTCCCTTATTTGCATTTCTCTGTTTATTTGGTGGATTTGTTCTGACATCAGTGGAAGTCGCTCAGGAAACGGTTGTTTAGAGGACTTTGCAGTGTAGAGCTCCTGTCAGCGACTGCTCTGAGGCCTGAGCGGCTCAGTTGCGTCAGCTTGCTCAAAGATCAGATAAGATGGAAAGCTTTTTCCTGGTTCCGGAGGGGCTCCTTGTTTGGTCTGAGCTGCTGTTCCTGTAGTCTTTGGGTTGCATCTTTGAGTGCAGTAGCCAAAGCTCGGATGTCAGGTGTGTAAACCACCTTATCCGTAGGCGATGCGGAGCAAAAGTGAATGCCTGAAAGCTTTACGTGGACTTTCTTTCCAGACAGGAGAGCTTCCTCACTCCTACCGCCTCATCAGCATCGTCAGCCATATCGGGAGCACGTCGTCTTCAGGTACAAGAACGCCACGTTAGATTCCTGGTCTCCCACCTGACTTAAAACCTGTGGTGCAGAATCGCCCTAGCAGGGCTGTTTGCAGAGAACTCGGGCAGCAGAGCAGGTCCTTCGTTGTGGCTCGCTAGGAGGGGAGCAGGCTGCCATGGGGCCTAACTGCAGCACTCACTGCTGCTGGGGGGGGTGGAATTGCCTGTGCCCGTTGCCAGCTCGCTGACCGGGAAGGGCAGAGGGACCGGGACCTTTTAAGGGCCTTTTGGTGTTTAAATCGGGTGTGCTCTCTTTTGAAGGTCATTACATCAGCGATGTCTATGATATCAAGAAGCAGTCCTGGTTCACCTACAACGACCTGGAAGTGTCGAGAACTCTAGAGGCCACCGTTCAGTGCGACAGAGACCGAAGCGGCTACATCTTCTTCTACATGCACAAGTAGGTGTCTCGGGGGTTTCCGGGGGAGTTCGCGAGGACACGGGCTTCTCTTCTCCCACCAACCCTCTCTGCGGGGACGAAAGCCCTCCCCCCGCCCGTGTCAGAAGAAATCCATAGCCAGAATTCCATGCGAGAGGGACCAAACGGAAGTGCTCTGAGGTCAGGGGAGCGGAGTTGGGTGTCGCTAATACGAGATGCGCTCAATCGTCTTCATGGGGCTGGGGGGTGGGATTCGATGTCTCGGCAGCCTGCGTCTCTGGGGTTTTCCCTCGAGTGCTGCGACGCTTGTAAATGCCCCCGCTCCTGGCAGTCAGGTTGTTGCAGCCGTGGCTGTCCCGGGACACAGGCAAGATGAGCTCTGTCGGTCGAAGTAACACCTCTTCAGGCAGACGGAACTGGAGAAGGGGTTCAGCGCCTTAAAGCGCGTCCCCTCCCTCTGCCTCTGCTCCGATAAAGGGTGCAGCTTTGACTACAGACCGTGTCTTGTCTTGCTTCTGATCCTTCTAGGAGCCAGGGCTTCCCCTCGCTGCCCTGAGGCTCACCCGCTGACCTCGTTCCTTGTAACAAACAGCGCCGCGGGGTCGGGGGAGCTTTGCTCTGGGGTGCCAGACGAGACGCCTTGCTCCGCCGGGATGGGCCGCGCTCTGCGTCGCGGATTGCATCCCGTCGCCGGTTCCTTCGGAGCTGTCTTACATGGCAGTTTGTTGTCGTAGGGAAGTTTCACTACTGGCTTTTCCCTCTGTTGCAGGGATATCTTCGACGAGTTACTAGAAACGGAAAAAAATGCACAGCCACTGAGTGTGGAAGTAGGACGATCGGTTCGTCAGCCTCTGTGAAGAGGAGAACACCTTGTTCCTCCTGAAGAGCAAGGGAGATGTTGAACTGGTGCCAGACACGCAGGAGTAACCAACAGCTCAGGGCCAAAATAAGAGACAAAAGGTAGAAACCCGGGACGCTGGGTTTGTTGATCCGTTGGCGCGCGTCCCGGGCCTCGAAGCACGCGTCGAAACCTTGACATCCCGGAGCGATCCTCCTGTGGTGACATTTTTGTTGTCCCTCGAACGATTTCGTCAGCATGGAGCCTTAAAGAGTTGCATCAAGCCACAGGACTACAGCTGCTCGTAAACTGATTTTAAAGAAGTGCAAAAAGAGACTTGACTCAGAGCCCGTTCGCCCGCGGCGTGAGTGGCGAAGATTTACATATCACTTGGCTTTTGTCTTTTTGGGTTGGTTTGGTTGGGTTTGGTTTCTTTTTTTTTTTTTTTTTTTTAATCCAAGAGCAATTTAAGCAATAGTCCTGTAACCTGGTGTGCGTTGTGTTAGTAATACTCACTGGGAGCCCGGATTGCTGAGGAGTTCTTCCTGTCATCTCGCTAACGGGCGTTCCGGCGGCGCTCGGCCTGCTGCCTTCCCGCGTCCGTGGGTTCGTAAGCGCTCGGCTCTCTCCCCGCCGTGCCGGGAGACGAAGCGTGGAACGTACTGCATCCCCGATGCAGGCCGCTCCGCTGGGGGTCTTTTTTTTTGTTGTTTTTTTCACACCGTTCACTCTCATCCTCATTGGGAAGTGACGTCATAGGCGTGATTTCTTGCGTTTCCTTCGTCAGGCTGTTGGCGGAAGCACCGTTCGGAGAGGCCTCCCTTCGGGGGCGCGGGGCGTTGCCCTGGGGTTACGTTGCTTGGGGCTGCTTCCATGTAACCGGGGCCAGAACACCTGGAGTGGGCCGGGAAGAGCAGCAGCAGACGAGCAACAGCCGCTTGTCGTCTTCCAGGAGGGAAGGAGCGCTGCAGCCGGACCCTTCCCACGCAGGCCTGCGTCGGGGTCAGACAAGGGTAGCGCACTTGGCTCTGTGAACAATGGTCTTGCCTCGGCCTTCTCGTATCCCAGGGAGGGAGGGATTTTAGTGCAGCTGTGCCCCTGCCCTCCTTTCTGGGGAGTGCAGAGCGCTCCAAGTAGGAAGCCAAACCAGGTGGGCAGCATTCGGAAAGCCCACGTTCAGCATTAGCAGACCACGGGTGGGGGAAGTGTTGCAGTTTATTGGATTTAGGGACACGCTGCTCCTTTTTATAACCTGTTTCAGCGGCGGGGGTTGTTGGGGGTGGAAACCTAGTGAACTTCATTTTTTCGGCACCTTCACACTTATATATCGGGGGCAAATGTTTCCTTTTCGCCACCGTTTGCTCCTTGTGGAGAAGTTGTGGCTGTTAAGCGGAGGAGTTGCTCTTGTTTTGGCCTCCAGTTGTGATTTTTGCAGCTTGAGTTTTCGAGGCGAAAGACTTCTTTCTGAACACGAAACAAAAAAGAAAAAACCCACTTTTTTTTTTTAGGTTTCCGAGGGTTTTTTAAGCTGTCGTTAGGAGTTTCTCAGGAATAAATCAGCAGAGCAGACAAAACCATCGGCCTGGGGAGACAGCAGGCTGGCGGGGGGGGCGCTACCTCCACGGCCTCTTCTCACCTCCGCGCAGCGACAGCCCCCCGCAGCGTCCCCCAGCCCGGGGGGGGACACCCCGGCGTGGGGAAAGGACGGGCTGACCTGCCAGTCCTGGTGTCAGGCAAGCCGGTGGGACCCAGACTGGCCGTTGGAAAGTGGGACCCAGACGTGCCGGTTGTCCGGCGTGGCTGTCTGGCTGGATTTATGACGGAGCATTACACTTTTCGATGGTCGACACCGGTTTTGGCAGAATTCCGGGCGATGGGAAGAGGCGGGAGTTGTCCTTGTGAATGGGTGACCCCTGCCAGCGTGATGGAGGGACTGCTCCGTCCGGAGGGCGCGCCTGCCGTAACCGCCCGGGAGTCTGTACCCGCTGTCGGAGCAGCGTTCGGCTCTGCTTTTTTGGGTGCCAGGGTGGGTTTTCCAAGGCGCTGCGCTCCACTCTTGATAAAAGCGGACGTTGCCCGAGTTTCCGGTGTTTGAAACCAGCCTTCGAGGCGTGAAAGCTGGAGCCGGCGTTGCGTGTTTCCTGGCCGGTTCTTGCTGCCTACTCCCGCCATTAAGAACTTGCAGATGTCTGTTTGTTCCCGTCAAGCTTTTGGGTTGGGAATCCGGCAGCTCGGTTGCGCCTTCACCCTGCCAGGAGTGTCCCTGGGGCCCCTTTCTTGCCGCAGCCGGCTTTCTCCCCATCCCGGAGCCGTGGGGAGGGAGCCGACGGGGATGTGATCCTCGAGGGGTGTGTTCACCTCAGCAGTCATGGTCCCACTGCTCCCGCTGTGGCGGCAGCGGGTCCAGCAAGGCACCCCTTCCTGCTGGGATACCCATCCCGCCGAGTAGGTAGGCAGAGCAGCTCCCCGGATGCGTGCGGGCTTTTCCTCCATCGTTAAACATCCACCTGCTCCCAAATCAGCTCCGTGTAGTCGAAGTGTGATTCGGGATCTCCCATCTTCCCGTCCCTCTCGCCCCGTTGGCTGTGGTAATTTGGTCTTGATTCACTCCCCTCCGGCTCAGAGAGGAGCAAATCCGTTCACGTCCATGCCTGGGAGCTGTCGTCGTGCGCCGGTCCCCGGGGCCTTTCCAAGCCAAGGGATGGGTTCCCAACCCCTGTGGTGGCCTGTGGGGGGGCTGAGCAGGAGGAGAGGGGCTCTCCGACCGCGGCATCGCCTCCCACGCCCCCTGCGCAGCGCGGATAACCCTCTCCTGCGCCTCTTCCTTCGTGTCCCGGGAAGGGGCGGGTGGCCAGCCCAGCACTTCCTGCTGCGCTTCACCCCGGCATGGGGCACGTGAGGATCGCCGGGCCTCGGGAAGGAGGGGAGGCTGGGAATAACTCATCTGCTCTGTTTCCTTTTTAACGGAGATCGCCATCCCTCTACTCGCCCGCCAAAGAGGAAAAGGGGTGTGGGACCCCCGGCAGCTGCTGCCTGCGTGGCTCTGCTGCCAGACTCCAGCCTTGCCTGCCGCG
>NW_010261739.1:0-30951 GCF_000690775.1 Eurypyga helias
CGTGGGGCTGCCCGACCGTGGAGAGGCGCCGGCTGCAGCTCTGGTGTCGTCAGGGGCAGCTGAGGCCGGGCCCTGGGGACACTTGATGGCTTTGCTTTCCCAAGTTTGTTACACGCTGGTGCAGAGGTGTCAGCAGCGTAAGTGGTTTGTCAGCACACGTTCTTTGTCCTTGAGCTTTCCTTAAGCTGCTTATATTAAGCATATGTTTAACACAGCTTTGCCACATCGCCATGAGCCTGTTACAGACAGGCCGCAGTCAGGTTCCACTTCTATTGTTCATGCTAGAAATATATACTGTTCCCCTGGAAATAAGTTCCCACTGCTGATAGACTCAGCATCATAAATTAGTATTTCACACATCTAGGTGAAAGCACGTGGCAGCAGTAAAAATGCTTGTAGCTTTTTCCACGGTTGCTGGTACCACTCCTGCTATGTTTTCTTCAAAGAAAGGTGCATGTAGATACAGTCAGGATCGGGTAACATCAGCCACCGCTGTTTTCTAAATCAGAGAAAGTGGTCAAAAATACACCTGAAAGTTTTATTAGAACAATAAAGCCACTTAAGTAAATCAAGCTACTTGTGCTCTAAAAGAACTGAAGACCTTGTGTCTATATATGAGAAGGTCTGAGAAGAGTTTCGTGCACAGGCCAAAAATCTGATGAATTCACATGGCAGAAAATATTCATCAAGCCGACAGCCACATCTGTGACCATTCTTGGTTGATGAAGGCAAGCTATGACTGATTACATCCCCTCTTGACTTTGCTGACAGTCCATTTCTGGAGGGAAGCCTTCCTCTCACTTGGCATTGTGCTGTCCTCCAACCATCTGTAATTAACTTGCCTGAGTGCAGCAGAGTTCCCTAACTACCACTTGGCATAAGATCCCATAATGCTGAGCAGCTTACCGAGAAGCTAGGAAAAAATGCAACCCCTACTGTATTTGTCCATGCTGTAGGCTGTTTTCTAACTGGTTTCAGCCTAAAAATGGAAGAGAAACACAGTTAGTTGGGAGGAGGGACATTATCTTGTAGTCCGTGCGGGTTATTTATGTGGTCTCCAATATTATAGTATCCGAGAGAACCACAACCTTTGACTTCCATACCCACACAGTACCAGAGTGAAAGAATTTTTACAATTGCCATTTAATAGATAAAGTTCACACTGTCAGGGTTATGCCTGTATCTGTTCAAGGGGGAGTATGTTCTGTAAATATTATGTCTTTCCAAGCTGTTGTTGCTGTTGTCAGGAGAGCTAATAAATCTGACTGGCAGGCAGAGCTCAGCCTCTTTGAGCTATTGCCTGCTGAAGCCTTCCCATCTCTTTTCGCAAGGAAAGAGACCCTTTTGTCTCTTTTCTTGCTCTTGCCTTAAACTGCTCTCCATTCCCTGCCATTATGAACCACGATCATGGAATACCACATACACAGCATTCAGCTCAGTTCCAGTTTACCTTGGTTTTCTGTAGAAATGTAGGGTATACAATCATATCACCTGCCTGTGCATATATGGGTTTAGGTCTATGACTTCTGTGCTAAAAATTTTTTATCTCATTGATCCGTACCTCATTTGGGTCCTCATAGACTGCAACTACAGAAAAGGCTTTGTTTGTCTTATCCATCAAAGTCAAGCAGCCAACAGACACAAACCTGTAGGAAACTAAACTGCAGTAGTTTTAATGCACATTGTATTGTTAATTTAAACTTATCTTTTAGGAGAAATAGATGCAGCCAAGGTGCCTGAAGATCAACAGTGTGAGACAACCCCTGCCTCTGTAAGTAATTTATAATATTATAATGTCATTGTTACAATTTTAGCAGTGGCACAGAAGTAAGAACCAGTTGAAGTTACATAAGTAATATTCATGTCACAGAGCTTTTAGGCTGAGGGGAAGTAGTATGCCAGCTTGGTGTTCAGGTGACAGGAACTAGTTATGTATTTGTTGCCATTCCCTCCAGCAAGCCTGGCTCATAACCTTACAGGTAATGAAAATGAGAAGGGGAGGAAGAGAAGTCTTGCAGGCTGAATGTTTGTTTTGTTATTGTTTTTTATATTCTAATATTATAAACTCAAGTGTAGTTAAAATGGATGGTTTGGTTAAAGTGCCAAGATCCTGCTCACCAATAATCATCCTTTTAGTAGCTAAAATAAACCTTCTCTCTTATGACTCAGAGACAGTGTGTTGGGTAACAACTTGGGCGGACATCTGGCAGGTTGGAAGTGAGGAAGGCCACCACGTGCTTTTGCTTCAGATTTTTTAAAGCATAGAGGTCACCCCTTGACTGCGGCGTAGTGTCATTGTCTTCAAGGACTGTGTGGTGTTGTGGTGGGCTCGATAGCTAGGAAGTGCACCAAAAGTAAGCTGACCAGCTCCTTCTGCCACGTGGGACCTTGCTGCAGGAGATGGGTTATGAAACGCTTGAGTTACAGACCTTGCGGAGGAGGAGTGGGAAATGGAAGCTAATTGCATTTGCATGCAGGTGAACATGTTTTCTGAGATGAGAGGATAGGAGATTCACACCGTCTGACAAACACCCCCAGAGCATGTGCACACACATCACTTCCCTGATCACCTAATCATAATCCTTACACTGCACTCTCAGAAATAAATTGATATTAGCAGGATTGAAATATGTTTGGTTGGATAGATTTAAAATAATCTCTCGATGTCCTAATGAGCAAAATCTTACATATGCCTTACATATTGTAAAATGTTGCCTCCCCTTTAGAACAAGGTGCAGAATGAGATTCTGTCTGAGCCACACAACAGTTATCCGTACCTCTGCTCATCCAGGATGATGTAATGCTTTATCCCTGTTTTTGCAGGGACTTCTGTGAAACACCGACTGATGACAATCACTGCACATTCACATTGCATTTTATCTCCAAATTCAAGAGTGTTAATAGGAAAAATTGATTACGTGCCACCACATATCAAAACCAAAACCCACCCAAATGTCTACTGTAGTTCATTTACCCTTCGTTTGCACTGGGAAGCTCAAGCTTTGAAATGGCCTCTGGATATTTATCAGAGTTTGTTAAAGAGAAAATACACATGGAAAAACACAACTCAGTTTGTTTCCATTGATTCATCTTTTGTCCATGATTCATCTCTTAGGCTTTTGGATGTTTAATTCGTTTTTCATTCCAAATGTGTACTGTTTATTATTATTAATGATGTATTTGTAGTGCGTGTTTTGTGGAGGGCCTAATCAAAACCAGGGCCCCGCTGGGCTGAATGGCATGCCAAACTCAAATTACAGTACATGCTGTAGAGAATGTGCAAATTAACTGTAAGGTGTGATCGTGCAAGGTACAGAATGCTGCCTGCAAACCAGTGAGAAAAGAGGATGTGCATAACTTCTGGTGAGAGCTGGGGTCACACCACATGTTGCAGAAGGTGCCTCTGGGTGCCGACTACAGAAATAAATAATGTCAGCTGCCTTACTTAGAGAATGCATTTCTGTTTTGCTGTCAGCAACACCTTTTTATTCATGACCATCTGAAGTGTGACTTTCTAGTGTTACAGATCAAAGCTTTAAAGTCCAATTTATCCTCACTTTTTTTTAGCGTGTGTGTTTCAGTTCAATTTTATGGTGCTCAAGGCAGTAAATCATGGCTAAAGAAAAGTTTAGAACACTTTAAAGTATTATCTGTTTATTGGTACCTAATCCACAATAACTGAATCCTCAAGGGCTGAAAAATAGATTGAAGACTGATGCTTATGACACTAAACAGGCTTCATTTCTATCAGTGATAATGATAAGATTCTGGAAATACTTAGATCTGGACTATTTACTAGCTCTTTAATTTTATTCTGTGTCAGTTGTCTTTTTTACTATCTGAGCTTTTCTTGCTACCTAAACCTACTTAATAATTTTGTAGAAGAAAAGTATTTGCCATAGTTATATACACATTGCTTGTTATACACCATCCAACAGCTCCTCTAAGAATAGACTGAAGTTGATATACAAGCCACAACAATTGGATTTCTATAATCCTGTCATATAATAGAATGATCATAAAATGGTTTGGGTTGGAAGGAACCTTAAAGATCATCTTGTTCCAACCCCCCTGCCATGGGCAGGGACACCTTGCACTAGACCAGGTTGCTCAAAGCCTCATCCAGCCTGGCCTTGAACACTTCCAGGGATGGGGCATCCACAGCTTCTCTGGGCAACCTGTTCCAGTGCCTCACCACCCTCTCCGTGAAGAACTTCTTCCTCAAATCCAATCTATCTCCAGGCTGAACAACCCCAACTCCCTCAGCCTGTCTTCATAGAAGAGGTGCTCCAGCCCTCTGATCTCCTCTGGACTTGCTCCAATAGGTCCATGTCCTTTTTATGTTGGGAGCCCCAAAACTGGTTGCAGTACTGCAGGTGGGGTCTCATGACCGGTGATGGCAGATCAAGAGATGTGCTTGCTTCCCTGTGTGAAGTAGGATGCTGTGCTGACAGCAATGCAGACAAAACATGCTCCTTCTGCCCTGATTTTGCTCTTTCCTTGAGTCACCAGGTCTTCATGCAGAGATGATGAAAGCTCTGTGTTGTGGCAAGAGAGCGGAGGAAGGGAGGTGAGGGTAGAGGACGTTGTTTGCTGCTAGCAGGAGAGAAGGAGGCTGCCCTGGGGCAGCTGTGATGGGAAGTGCTGTGTAAGTAGCTGCTATGGGATCTCTGCCTGTTCTATGATGAATCAAATTCCCCATCATCACGCGTCAGGGAAAGCTAAGCTAAGGGGAGCACAGCCACCCCATGCTCTGGGAAGCCTGGGGAATTTGGTGAGGTGAAATAGTTGCATCCAGCAGGAACAAAGTGCAAACTATTACCTTGAAGGAAGTGTTAAATAGCCCCTTCCCAGGGCAGGTCGCAGAATACACACATACATCAGGGACTTTTGAAGAAGCATGAGGAAAAGACACGACTTTAGGCTCCCACCTCAAGGTCAGGAGCTCTGGGGACAGATGTCCATTTGTGGGACAGCCCAGCACCTCAAGAAATGAAGACAAGGGTGGTGGTGATGCATGCCAGGAGGTTAAACCTTACAAAACTAGCTGCCTGTGGAGTCTGTGGGCTGGCAATGCTGGGCAGCCCATCACCATTACATTTAGATGGACTTACACTGGGAGACATAATTAAGATCTCAGATTTAAGCACACAGAATTAATTGTTTTGCCTGTGTGACCTTTGTGTAGCTAACTTGTGCCCACAGGGAAAAATCTCTCACTGGGGTCACCAAGGCATCTCCTAATTGGAGTGTTACCTCCTGGTAAATCAAATGTCATTTGGATTAAACTTTACTTGGGTCCTTCAAAGGATTTTGTTATGTGTACAGTTTGTTTGTTGTCACCGATGGTACTGTGACACTGATGCTGTTGGTGAGGGTATAATCACCTACCCTATGGTTGCCTTCCTTGGTAAAAGCTCTTTGTAACTTGTCAGTGTAAAGATGCCAAACCCAAACCGCTGCTGCTGCTGGCAATTGCTTGCTTTGGCTGTAGATAGCTGCACTGCTAGTCTTTTCCTACCACTTAGTACTTTCTCAAACGATGCCTTTTTTGTACAGGACCCATTTCTGTAAGCAGTGTGCACAATGTAAGATGGTCACTGAATGAACAGTTACTCAATATATCGATCTCTCCTCACAGCTCAGTATGGCACTATGCCTGCTTTGCTGCACACTCCAACCTTTGTTTTAAATGCAGAGTTATTAACTTCCTAATACCCTTTCTGTGGCATCTGAATGCTTCACAAACACTAATGAATTTTCAAAAACGGCTCCTATATCCACCCTGTAGATTACAATATGAGGCACAGAATTATTCAGGTGGAGAATCTGCTCATTGTGGGGCCTCAGTTAAGGTACACGGGCTCTTAGGGGTACTTACCAGTACTGCAGTGCTTGCTGTGTTCAGTGCATCTGTCCCATCCAGTTGCAGCAGTGACTGCCCTTTTGCAAATTTGGCACTGAGATTTCAAGTCCAGCAGTCAGCATATGAGAAGCAAACAGCAAACCGCAACTTATGAAGTATAAGTGATCGGATTGGTGTTACATTGTAATTCTTTGGTACAGACAAGGCTGGATTCCCAGGAGAGCACTTAGGCTATGAGATAGCCCTTTTTAGTTGGAATTGCTTGTCTCATGCCATCTGCACCTCCCAAGTTCTGCAACATGCTGAGCAAAGGTCAACATACAGATTACATTTTTTTTTTTTAAATGTACATCCTTGATTTATACCCATAACACTTTCATCCTATAAACTATTGTGGTGGGTTGACCCTGGCTGGAGGCCAGGTGCCCACCAAACCGCTCTGTCACTGCCCTCCTCAGTTGCACAGGGGAGAGAAAATATAACAAGGCTCGTGGGTTGAGATAAGGACAGGGAGAGCTCACTCACCAATTACATGGGCAAAACAAACTCAGCTTGGGAAAAAGATTAATTTAATTTATTAGCAATCAAATCAGAATAGAGTAATGAGAAATAAAACCAAAACCTTAAAAACACCTTCCTCCCACCCCTGCCTTCTTCCCTTTTACTCCCCAGTTCTCTACCTCCTACCCGCCAGCGACACAGGGGAATGGGGAATGGGGGTTGTGGTCAGTTCATCACATGTTGTCTCTGCTGCTCCCCTGGGGTCACAAGTCCTGCCAGCAAACCTGCTCCAGCCTGGGCTCCTCTCTCCACAGGGCCACAGCTCCTGCCAGAAGCCTGCTCCAGTGTGGGCTGCCCATGGGGTCACAGCCTCCTCTGGGCATCCCCCTGCTCCAGGGTGGGGTCCTCCCTGGGCTGTAGGTGGGTGTCTGCTCCCCCATGACCCTCCATGGCTGCAGGGCACAGCCAGCCTCACCATGTTCTGCCCCATGGGCTGCTGGGGAATCTCTGCTCTGGAGCATCTCCTCCGTCTCCTCCACTGGCTCAGGTATCTGCAGTCATTCCTCTCACACATACTCTCATTCATCTCTCTGGCTGCAGTTACACTGGGTTTTTTTCCTCTTTTCACAGAGGAGCTACCACTGTCGCTGATCAGCTCGGCCTTGGCCAGTGGTGGGTCTGTCTTGCTGGCATTAGCTCTATTGGACATGGGGGAAGCTTCTAGCAGCTTCTCACAGAAGCCACCCCTGTAGCACACACACACTCTCACGCACACACCCCTGCTACCAAAACCTTGCCACGCAAACCCAATACAGTTATGTATTTGGTTAGACCCTGCTATGACCCATTTGGATCTGGAGGTCATTAAGGGCAGTTAGCGATACTAAAAATAGTTCTCCATTGGCACCTAGATACAGCTTTTGGAGTGACATAACATCAGCTGAATTCATAGCACTGACCGGAATTTGTCTATGTGCTTAATGTATGGATAAACTAACTAACTGATTTGGAAGTTCATGCTAGAAAGATGATAGTAGATGTTCAGTAGGAGAATACATGATACCATCCATACACAAGAATTGATGACATGCATGAAAAGCCTGTTCTTTGTATTCAAGTTGCTGAACTCGTAATCCTCCTGAGATTTGCTTGACTAACTGTGGATGAATCTTGTAAAGTTATTACAGCTACTTGCTCTACTCCCTTAATAAAAAACCTGGATGATGAAGCTGTTGTCAAGCTGAATGGTGTCTGAAGAAGACTGAGTGAGTCTGGTTTCTGAAAGAGGTAGGGTTAGAAACAAATTGAAACAATAAATCATTGTCAGTGAAGGAGCAATGCTAACAACACCTTCAGATGCTGAAAGTTTTTGGAGCGCCAACTGAGAGCAAAAGGCAGAGTAGCCAGCAATCAGAGAGAGAGGCAGTCAACATGATGGAGACCTCCTAACCTCCCTGAAGTGGGCTGAGCACGATAAAGGATTGCTCTCAATCAGCAAAATTTTCCTAGTGTCAAATCTAAATCTCCCTTACTGCAATTTAAGTTCGCTACTTTTTTTGCCCTGTTAAGAGCAGACACAAGGAACAGACTATTCTTGTAGTCTTTGCAACTACTTTTATAGGATAAGTCTGGAAGACAGTCATCTACTCGACTTCTCTTTCTAGACTAAACAATTCCAATTTCTTCCACATTTTCCCTGTGGATATGTTTTGCAGTTCCTGATCATTCTCCTCACACTTCTTTGCTGTCTTTGTGATTAGTTCACATCTTTCTTGAAGTACAGGTCCCAGACTGGAAGCCAGATTGCAGCACAGGTTTTACCAGTATCATGTGCTGTAGGGGACTCCTTCAAATACTTCACAGACGATGCTTTTGTGTGTATGTCCCAATACAAGCACCTTTTCCTCCTGCAGTATAATGCTGACCCAGGTTTAATTTGTCATTTAGTGTATGTCTGACATTGTCTTCTGCAAATGATTGAGTAAGCCATTTTTTAATCTTGTGATTTGTGCTATCGGTTATCCTGGGCACAGAATATTCTGTCCTTTGTTATTTGTCTAAACTTCTCCTCATTTATGCCAAACTGCCTGTGACTGAGACAAGTTCGCTCCTTGTTATACACATCCCCTGTTCTTTCTTTACTTTGGGTTACTCTGGAAATGTGCCATTCATGTTTTTCTAAGGAGGTACCAATTTTATGAGACTCCTTTTCCCCTTGGGCTTATTTTCTTAGGATCTGTGAATTTATTGAATTTCATAGAAAGCAGAGTTCATGATCTTTATTTTCCTGTTCTTCCCCACTCCCTCCATGAAAATGAGGAATGCTTATTCCATAGTCTCAGCTACCTTTCCTCTCCACATTCTCAACCATTTCCTCCTTTCCTCTCCACATTCTCAACCAGTTCCTCCCTGCTGCTTGCAATCAAACGGGAAGTGAGCTCCCTTCTAGCTGTATTCTGCACAAACACATCACCAACGCCTTCCAAGAGTTTGCTGGACAATCTGTTCTCTATCTTTTTTTGCCTAGTACATGGGCAGATGGTGAAGTCTCTCCATTATTTCCAAATCTGGATCTTTGGCTGATTCTGCTAGCTGCTCTCAAACAGCCTTGTCTGTATGATCTGCTCTGTTTAGTGTCCATGTGACACCACCCTTGTGCATTTCCCTATCATTATCCATATGTTATTATTACCATAACATGGATTATCCCACTCTCAGTGAGCAGATTCAGTTGTAGCTGGGTTATTGTATTTAAGATTCCCAGCATTTCTTGCTCCTGTGTTTCTAACAAACTTTGTGATGCTTACAATCACAAAGCAAAGATACCTTCCCCCTTCTTTACATTTGCCCAATAATTTGTAGAACAGCGTTTCAGTGCTCAGAGAACCCAAGTCCTGCTGCTGCTACAATTTATGCAGACAAATGCTGATTTCCAAGATGTGCCTTTCACTTCCTTGCCTTTAATTCATAACTGGAAGAAGAAAAAAGAGTACAAGCTGAATCTCCTGCTCCCTTACCCTCGCTCTTTGCACCTTGCAGTTGCTTCTGATCCCTTCAGGCTCTGTCCTAGCAGTCCTTGGCACACACATGGATGAAGACCATGAGGAAATAATCAGTGAACTGGGAGGGCTTCCTCATCTCTTTCCAGGAGTTTGAATGGACTTCTCTTGCAACAGAATATTGTTATTCTGGGCAGAATATTGTATGGGTCTGCCCAGCTCAGGAGAAGTTGATATCATTTTTTGTTTCCTCTGTGGAGGTTTTATGTCTCAGGTCTTTTGGGGAATGTGGCTTTCCTTCCTTCACCCTCAGTGCTAAATCCTTGCTTGCTGCCTGGATCCTGGATCTTTGACTTCAAAAGCAGCTGATTTCTTGGAAGAGCAGCTTATTCCCCCGCAGCTGCTGTTGCTTCTGCAGACTGCTCCAGCTGGCCAGCTTTCCTTCTCTGCATGCTGACCTTTATTATAAAGAGTTTGAGAAGTAAGGTAAGTTAATGAGAAGCTCCCATCCTGAGGTACTCTCAGGCTATGCATGAAGACCCAGATCCTGCAAAGGACCAAGCTATGAAACACTGACTGAGGATTTGTTGCCTTGGAAGGCCTCTGACGGAGAGGTGCATGAGAGACCAGAGTTGACTGTCCTGCAGCTGGGACTCACCCGTGTTTTGCCTCCTGACCGTATTGATGCTGAGGGAGATCTGCAACTCCACACTGAGCCACAAAGCATTTCAGGGATAAATGAAATGTAATTAACAGGTTTTGGTTAATGATTAACAGTTAATGAAAACACGTAACTCCTAAACACATAATTCCTACTATGAGATCCAAGAGTATTAGTAAAGTTTCCTCTTAGGAGAGATTAAGGAGGAAAAGTGGATAGAAAATCACACAAATATTGACAATCAGATTACAACAAGTCTTCTGAAAATGAAGGTAAGGTCTGAGAAGGTCATGTATGAACTTTTATACAATGTAGTGGCATCCTATTATTTTCATGGGATAACTGCTGGGGTTGAGGGACTGTATCCCCAAGTCATCACAAATGAGGATTAGAATTTGCTGCACCAGCCTGCCATATATATAAAATGAGTAATATGCTGTATCCTAAGCAAAGCATTCAAGCTAACAGAAGGAGTTACAGCAATTACCTGAATGGGATGGTTGCCCTGGAAGCCCCTTTTAAGTAGAAATAAGTTTAGGCTGTGTCAGATGTAGTTCTATGTTGACTGACGATTCACATGTACTGGATGCAGAATATAGGTCAGAATTGGCAGATAAAGTCAACCCTGAATGCAGTAAACTGAAATGGGTAAGACATGACAGTGGTTTAAATTAATAATTTGTTGAAAGTCTGGTTTTGCTTTATGTTTCAGGATTTTGACTCCACCTCCCCCTTTGCCTTTGAAGTTAACATTCATTTTACACCGATCTTTGGTTTCTCCCAAGCACTTTCATCCCCTGCCCCAGGCCATCCCACACACATGGGAGGAGATCTGTGCAAAAGGCTTTTTATCAAATCCCTTCTTAAAATTAACTTCTGCTATGAATCTTACAAGCAATGGTATGCTGCTACTGCTTGCTGTGCTGCATGTGGCATTTGCCTTGTTGCTTCTCGCTTTTCCCACCACATGTGCGTTTCTTTTTGGTTCAACCTCTGCCCTTTAAAAATAAAGGAGCCTGATGTGCCAGAAAGTTTTACCTCGGTAAGACCAGCTTTGCTTCTGTAGACCTCTGCAACTGCCTGGGCATGTGAAAGCAGAAGCTGCTTGTGAAAGTGGTGTTTCAGGGTAAAGATAGGCCTCTGAGGTGTTGGTGGGACAGTTACTCCACCAGTTCCTTTCATATCGAAGAACAAAAATTAATTGATGTCAGATCCTTATAATTTCCCTCATTGTTGTCTGATTCTCTCTGTACTTCACTTTCTAAGGAGTTGTGTTATTTGGCCCATTTAGACTATAATGCAGCTTATGCAGTAGTTTGTATGTAGGTACATGGATAGTCTTGTGGCGTAACATCTGCTGGCAGTCCATACCCTGCTGAATTAAACCTGTGCTCTGGAGAGACCCATCCAGGCTTAGGCACTGTGAGCAGAAGACTTTTCTCACAGCAGTGGAGCTAGTGCAGCTGAGTTCTGACATCCACACATCCATGCTCGCGGATATTAACCTGACTCCAGGAGTAGTACAGGTGTTTAGAAAGTTGTCGGGCATTTCCAGAGCCAACATCACCTCAACCAGCTCAGGAATTTCTGCATTTTTTTGCTGCACACCAGAGACGTGCCCTTAGATTCCTATGGGCAGAATTCACTTTCAGTCTGTAATTCTCTGCCGGCAAACTTTGGACATAAAGTGAGCATCGCAGGCTGAAGACAAAGATGTCAAAGACCACCCATGGAAATGAATGACCTGGCTCTGGGTTGGGTTCCAGAATTACATCATCCTCAGAATTCAACATGGCAATTACTTTGTGGTGCCTACCCACAACAGAAAAAAAGCCAAAGGGTTATGAGTTCTTGGGATCTGATGGAAAAAGAAACAATAAATGCGGTGATTTTAAAAGTAAGTACAGTGCATTTATCCAAATTGGACGAATCAGGGTACTAAGACTTGCTTGCTTTTGCAAGAATGCCTCCAGCTAATGACTGCCAGCCACTGGGATCAGTTTTGTGTCTTGCCCAAAATACATTGTGTTGAACAATCATGGTATGGGCCGTCTCCTCCCTCCGTCTGGGTTGGCCCAGTGCCACCGCCTCCAGTGGTACAGTGCCAGCTCATACCAGCTGGGACTCTAGACTATCATTTGCTTGTTCATCAGATTCCAAGAGAAAAATATAAATAGTACTTAGCTCTCTTACTGCTCCCTACAGAAAAACTAAGGAGTCTTGTCTTTCTTTAAATAGAAGGAAAAGTCAAATATTGTTAAATTCTTGAAAATTTGTTGTTTTCAAGTAGAAGGACAAAAGCTGATGTTGTCCCACTGAAATTGGTAGGAACATTATCACTGGTGGATGTGGGAAATAAAAGGCCCTTTATGAAAATAGAATAGTATTCAGAGGAATTCAGCATTTCATTGCTTCTACCAATGTTAGCAATGTGATGATTATTTTTGTGTTTGTAAGTAAAGGCAGCAGAGTTTGGATACTTACCTTATAGAAAAATATCTGTTGAAAGAACCTGGAAAAAACTCAGCCTTTCTTGAAAGCAATTGGTTTCTACTGGAAGAGGTGTGGCCAGAAACAGAAAGCAGAGTCCTCTGTGGTTGCCCCCGCGCTGCCCAGGAAGCCACGTTCAGTCTCTGGTCAGTCCCACTGCCTGTCAAGTCCCCACCACATCCAAGAGCTGTCTTACAGCCCTGAACTGTTCAGAGGCTCAGGCTTTGAGCTGGGACTTGGCTGGCATTTAGCTGTGCCAGGGCAGCTGGGGGCATCTTAGCCTGGAGTCACATCAAGTAATCTGTCTTCCAGCTCTTCCACCAGCTGACTGAATTGTTTGAGCTTACAGAACAAAAATGTTGTATACTATAGACATCAGTCAGAAGCATAGGAGAGATTCTCTTTTGTCCCAGGTTGCAAGAAAGTTTTAAGTTGTTTTGCATGCTACTTACTTAGGGGGATAAAAATCTTACCCTTCAGGACAACAAACTCTGAGCAAAGCCACCGCATACCCAGCCAGATGTAGGCAAGGGCGGGTCTGCCTTGTGTTGCACAATGGTTTAGTGCCATCTACAGTGTGAAATGGGTCTCGAAGACCAAAAGCTGTCAGAGGTTTAAATTGCACAAAAGCAAAACAGCATCCACAAAAAATTACCATCTAATTTTAAACCAGAGAAAGACATGATAAAAAGCCCAAAGAAATTAAATTAAAAACTTGGTATGTATTAAAACAGCAACAGAATTTTTAATGTTGTTTAATAAGATTTGTGCTTTTGAATATGCTTGATTTCAACATAGATCAATGATTTCAAATATCATGGGACTTTTTCCTCGGCACATTTATTTTTTCTATTGTTGATCTGAGCTTGAAGTAAAGGACAATTTAGAAAGTCACATGGTGCCCTTCTTAATAAGGTTTACACAACAGCATAGCGAACCTTCTCTAGGTCCTCTGGCATCATCCGTATGACTTACCTTGGCTTCAGGAGGAGATAATTAGGCCTCTGTTAAGTAAATACCATTTTGTGCACTTTTCCTTCTTAGTGCAGTCATTCAAAATCTGGGAGCATGTTGCCCTTTTTGAAGTGCTGTGCTCTACACCAAAGCACATGAACATTTTATTACCCTTAACTTGTCCACCTAGAAAGTTCTCTCCGTTATCTCTTCTCTTAGGTGCTCTGTTCAGGCAGTGAAGTCTGGGGGTTTTTCCCACATGATGATAAAATGAATTGTTCACTTCTTTCTGCCCTTGTACAGTCTCGTAGTGAGAGGGCTGAGCCTAGTTGCTCTTCAGGCTTTATATGTCATACATAGAATTTGGGATGGAGAACGAGTTTCTGACAGTTGGATGTGGACTCATCCTAAACTCTTACACAGATGGGCAGTTGGGCTCTGAATCATTGCAAGAGCAACTTCCCAGTTTCTGCAGTACCTGAGAGTCCAAGTGGAACCTCTAACTGATGTCTGAGAGACACCGATGGAGAATGACTTATCTATTTGCCATTAATGTAATTTCTAAAATTAAATGGATTTGAGAATAGGGACTGAAGCAGCAGGCTCTGATCTCAAGATTCCTCACAATCTTCCTCACTGCTCTCCTCTCTCTCCTTTCCTCCTCTTTGCTTGTATTCCTCCTTAGTAGTTATTAAGTCTTTGCAATAAGAGCCATTGTGTTCTTATGTCACTGATACTGTATTTATTGTTCTTAGGGTGATACACTGGCAAAATCAAGAATGTATTTTCTCCTTGTGTATACACACTGTGCAGGCTTATTAACTGTTGAAGCAATACTTTCAGTAATATAATACACCAGCCTTTCTTTCCAGTAAATTAATAAATAATTAGAGATACCTGTTTTCATGTATTAGTGGGGACATTGATAGGTCCATGCAGGCAGCCCACACCGAGCGTGAAAGCCGTGTTGATTTTCTGAGCCTGGCAGCAGTCTGGCATAGATTCATCCCATCAAATGTCAGTGCATAACTGAGGTATCTTTGCCAGGGGCATAGTCACTCTTAAAGTCGGTAGAGGAAGAAAGGCATCTGCATGATAAGATTCAGGTCTCAGGCACATATTGGTAGGAAGGGAAAATCTGTGAAATAAAGAAATAAAAAATAACCAAAGAAGGAATTTATGGTATCTAACTTAGATACCTCAGTAATGTTTGGGGGCTGAATTAATTGGCTGGAGTTGAGAGGAAGGATAATTTTTTTTTTCAGAATAAGAACAGTTGTAGAGTTACAAACAAGAAATGTGTTGTTATGTCTGTGTTCGAGGACACAAGAATTATTCAGCTGCTTTTCTGAAAAGAAGGATGATGTTAAAGAAGTACTTGCCTTCAATTTTTCTTTTGCACAGAAACAACCCGTAGGATATAAATGCTGGGTAAATGCTCATGGCAAAAAGATGTCTATAGTTAACCTGTAAATGATTTGTTTACTCAAAATGTAATGATGACATGGGTGCTATTAAGCCTGCTTTGGCAATGCTCTTGAGCAACATCTGTTCTGGATTATAAACATGCAGCATTTGGTACCTTTCTCTGATACACTCTTGTAATGCAGGAGCAACTTCACTGAAGTTAATGAGCTTTTCCACTTTCAAATGGGAGTGAAGCTCAGCTCTGCAGTCCCCAGGTGGCAGTGCTAGCTCTGTAAAGGCACGAGAAACACAGGTCGCGGCTCAAAAGAGAGCCAGGTTCCCTCGTTGGTGTGTAGGAGAACAGTTTTCATGTCTAGAATTATGCTGGGAGTCAGTTTGGCCAAGTCCTGTTGCTGCATTCAGAAAAATGACTTCCAGCATTTTTCCCAAAAGTGCCTCTAAAAGCTGTTGCGTTTAAACAAGTATTCCAACAAAATTCCTAACAAAAAGATCATGAAAAGCTGGACATGAGCCGGCAGTGTGCACTGGCAGCCCAGAAAGCCAACCGTATCCTGGGCTGTATCCAGAGAAGTGTGGCCAGCAGGTCGAGGGAGGGGATTCTGCCCCTGTACTCTGCTCCTGTGAGACCCCACCTGGAGTGCTGTGTCCAGCTGTGGAGCCCTCAATATCAGAAGGATATTGACCACTTGGAGTCAGTCCAGAGGAGGCCACGAAGATGCTCAGAGGGCTGGAGCACCTCTGCTGTGATGAAAGGCTGAGAGAGTTGGGCTTATTCAGCCTGGAGAAGAGAAGGCTCCAGGGAGACCTTATTGCAGCCTTCCAGTACCTGAAGGGGCCTGTAATAGGTTTAAATTGAAAGTGGGGAGGTTTAGATTAGATATCAGGAAAAAGTTATTCCCAGAGAGGGTGGTGAGGCACTGGAACAGGTTGCCCAGAGAAGCTGTGGATGCCCCATCCCTGGAAGTGTTCAAGGCCAGGCTGGATGAGGCTTTGAGCAACCTGGTCTAGTGGAAGGTGTCCCTGCCCATGGCAGGGGGGTTGGAACTAGATGGTCTTTAAGGTCCCTTCCAATCCAAACTGTTCTATGATTCTATGATTCTATCCTAGAAACAGGCATTCGCATAGTTTCTATTTGCAAATTGGCAAGTGTGTTGCTCTTTATCTGAAGAAGAGGTTAAGAAGAGAATCATCGCCAGGTCTTCTGTATTCTACTATACTTATTACTGACGTACAATTTATGGAAAAATAGAATAATCCTCATATGAGGCACATTTATAAATATGAAGTGTATTTAATTTTATTGAAGGCAGATTTTTGTATATGTCCAAGTAGTAAAAATATAATAGATTTTTTGCAAAATATAAATCCTGCGGCAAAAAACTGTCAACGTTAGAAACTGGCCCTGCTCTAGTTTTTCTTATTGAAACATATTAAAAAAAACACTTCCGAAAAACCCAAGGTAATTGAGGTTACTTCTTTCTCAGATTTGATACTTACATTTTGCCATAGTTCTACTGGTTAAATACCACCATCAGTACAACTGTCCTAAATTTACATTGCTAAGACTTCTGTTTTGAATTCCTCTGTATCTTGATGCATCTTTAATCGTTTATGACAGTGATAGTTCAGAAACTGGTTCACTCCAGCTAAAATATTTTCCTCTGTGAAAAAGCAAAAGCAATCAGAAATAGTCTTTCAAAGATAATATCAAGGGTTTTATTTGTGAGAGTACTACTATAGACAGACCAGAAAAAAACCAAGAATAGTTAAAAATTCTCTCCCCAATGATGCCATTGTTCATTACATTTTATCAGGACTGAAAAAAATGTAGATCTGTAGATTAGTGATAAGGAGTCCTGAAGACTAATTTTCAGAGAGGTCTCAACGTGATGCAGTTTGGTATGTAATCTAAGTAAAGCATTTCAGCTATTGCAGAATAGGCGAGGTGCCTGTAGGATGTTGTGATTCCAAACTAGAATGATGTGTCATGTGAAACCTGCAGGCCAGGGGAGGATAGATGGTCTGGAAGGTGTTCATCTTCTGTTCCACTAGGGATCCGGCCTTTTCTGGCTCCGCATGGGTTCTCATACAAGCTTGGAGGATCTAGTTGATCCTTCTGTGTCACAATCTTCCGTCTGTAAGGAATAGTGACCCTTCCATTCTCTTTAAAATAAAGATTTCAATGTCAGTGAACAAGGAGTGTTGAAAATCCTCTGTGCCTCAGGTTTGGTTTCCTCTGAAGCTGAGTACCACAGAAAACATGGGCCAGCATTAACTCCTGCACACCCGCTTCAACGTTTTGAATAAAATAAACAAGCTGTCTCATGCTAAAGTAAACCTGCTCAGATAGCCTTACACTGTAATCTACAGTGTTCCCCCAGGAGCAGATGAAGGAGACAACAAACTACAACATCAGAGCGTCGGTGATGCCACTGCATACGTTAATTCTAAAGTGCTTTACTCTGGCACCGATGGGGATGTGATAACCTCTATCACTGTAGCAGTAGCTAGAGAATCCGCCTTCTCAGCTAAGATTGTGCTAGCTAATGAATGTATAAGAAGGGAGTTTGGTAACTCACAATGAATTTATTCCAGTGGTAGCCATCTAAAGAGCAAACACTCTTAAAAACAGAGCTCTGAAAGATAGAAAGAGCAAGGATCCATCCTGTGCGATCAGAAATGTTGGGGGAAATACAGAATGTATTTTTAAGGTAGCAGAGAGGAAGAAAGCTGCTAGATAAACCATGCCAGGAGAGCTTTGATGTCCTCCTGCCACCCCGAAGTGACCAATAACAAACTTAGGAAGAGCAAAAGGCTTTTCAAATCTAAATTTAACTTGAGAAAAATCCTTGTGTTCAGAAGTGGCATGGAAGTAGTCTGGAGGGTTGGAAATACATGTATAGGTGGGCTGGAACAGGCTGAGCATCCCTACCTTAGTACTAAGAGACATCGAGTGAGGAACAAGAAGGCCAGTGCTGAGCCAAGAACAGCTGAGCCTTTCTGGGGGGAGTTTGACAAATACTGTTCACTGCTATGTGAAACTACACAGACTAGCTGTAAATGTGAGGGTGCAGCACTACCGTGAGCAGGGGGCTCTGCAATGGGGAAGGCTGGTTTGGAATTTACAGCTGGGCAGTTGGAAGGTGTGCTAGAAAAATAAGCTTATGTCTCATTTTCTAGTGACTGTGCAGAAAGCTGGAAAACAATTGCCAAACTTGGTAAGATTAATGAGAGCCCTGTTGCTATTGTAGGACAGTGTTTGATTTAATTTAATACAGGAATTAATGCTAGTGAGGTCTGTGCAGGAGATAATCAGAAGATGAAAGGAACTTTATGAAGTTTCCAATTCCTCACAGCTGTAGAGAGAAACAAAGTTAATGTAGAAAGCACGAAATCCAAAAGCTCAATACCTGAAAACAAATAGAAGAGCCTGAAAACTGTTATTTTAAAACATAATATGTCAAATATCTAGGATATTGTCTTAGTCTTAGAGGGTCTGTCTCAGGGAGTTGGGTTCCTTAGGGTTATCTACTGCATGCATAGCTGCTATTGCCTCAGCTGATGAATGAAAATTGGTCTTTTGCGCTCCAGTTACTTTAAATGCCTCTCAAGCATATTTATTTCTGGGAAAATTCTACACTTGTTACAGCCAGGTAGGATATTTAGTGAATGAGGAGGATTTACAGGAAAAAAACTTGTCTCTTCCTCCATAAAACTGAGCAAGTAAATTTACCGAGATAGCAAAACCACAGAACTGGCAAAATACACACCAGATACGTCTGTTTAATCACTGATCCATTATCGTTTGTTTGTGTAGACTGCTAACTCTTTGCTCTTCACACCTTGCTAACATATTCTGCACATTGTCAAAAAACCTCAAGCTGAGGCTCTCACCACCACCACCGCGTTGTAGGCTGTCTTGGAAGCGAGATTATTGGAGGATGTACTCTGACAAGAAGCCTAGAGAAGGATGCTGTAGCTGTCTGCTTCAGGCTTTTGGTAATTAGAGGCAAGAGAAAGCACAGCATAAATTAATCAAATGACTGCTGGATATCTGACAGCTATTGGTGAAAGCTGACTAGCTATAAACCAGCCCCAGTCTGCAAGTTGAGTTGCTAAGTTAGCATGGTGCTGGTCCTGGGCTAATAGCTCCTAAGCATGGGCTAGCATGACAGCACTGTCCCGCATCCAGCCAGCTCTGCGTGCGGAGGAGTGGACACATCCCTCCCTGCACCTGCCCAGCTACTTCTGCTCTTAAATAACCTCCTGCCAGTAGTGCTGACAACTTCCTGTGTGCGTTACCTTGTCAAACGTTCTGCTTTGACGCTGGACCCAGGTGGGTGGCTTGATCTTACCTGATCCTCTGTCGCTGCTGTGGACGGCTGCTCTCCCAGCAGGCTGCTTCACAGCTTCTTTGTACACCTGGATTAGTGCCGTTTGGGGTAGGATGTGGAGGAAAGAGATATTTACTGCAGTGGGGGGCAGGGAAGTGTCTTATTTGAGGTGCTGGTCATTTACTGGTCAGATCATTTTGTGAGCGAAGGTGGTAAGTGAACTGCGAGCGTGGGCAAATGGGAATTTCAGAGAGTTGGGGGTGCAAACGATTTGTGTGGAGAGGCACATGTGTATGAATATAGGGAAAAGAGGGCTGTTAAGGCTGTAGCAGATGAGAGGACAGACAGTTTTCTCCAATTTGCCTCACAGCATCATCAACAGGGACAGACTCCTCCCATCTGCTGGACTCAGCAGCATGGTGAGCCGGTGGGAGGTGGCTGCATCATCCTAAGGTGCTCCTTTCCCAGAGAGCAGGCACATACACATGCTCTGGCCGGTGCCCACCCAAGGACAGCAGCTACCCAGTATATTTTGGTTCGTGTTGGTGCTTCTTGCACCCAACTTAAAAACAAAGGGACTTGACTGTCATGCAGGAGGACTCCTTGCCTTCACTGAAATGAAGAACTCACTTCAGCATCCTACTGGTTTTGAGCAATAGCAGAAGACTCGGAAACTCCTCGCAGCAGTAGTTACTGGCTGGTCAGCATACCCCATCCATGCTCTCCCCTCACCGAGATAAAACAATGGGTCCTATAATGCACCACGGATCCCGACTCTTCTGCTTCAGGTCTGCCGGTTGGAGCAGCCGCTGCATCCACAGCTCCCCACCCGAGGAAAAAGTGGGACTGGTGGTGAGTTCTGTCTTTGTGCCCTCACTTTTCCTCTCCTCACCCACAGCTTGGTTGTGAGTCCTAGTCTTTTCAGGAAGAGCTTCCCTCTCACTCTTTGTTCCCATATAGACAATATAGGTTTTCTTCACCCCAGCTAGAAGCCAGCTCTCCCCAGGAACTCCCCTCCACTCCTTGCAGAAGTTTTTCTCTTCCCACCTCCTAGACATCAGATTTGTTCCCAAGTGGAAGGGAATGCTCTCACAGCATCCTACAGACACATACATCACAAATTCCCATTTCTGTGGAGTGCCCTTTTAATGAGCTTTGATTATACTCCCCAGCACAATTGCTCTAATATGCAATTATAGAAGATACAGAAATAAATATTTAGCAGCAACTCTCTCTTCTATTATATCAACCCCGAGCGCTAGTTAGATACCCAAAGTTCTTTTATATGAGCAGTGGTGAGCTGCACTACTGTAACAATTAAGCTAATAATACTGTTTCTATAAAGATATTATTAACAAAAAGCTCAAGAAATAACCACCAAATGTACTGACTCCATAGGAAGATAAGAAATTTGGCATCTTTTTTAATGTGTCTTTTACACTTTTAAACATGTCTGTATATGGCATGGAGTAAGATAATTTTGTTTCCAACTGCCATGGATTACTAGTGCTAGTCCAAACATGTAAAATAATCCTCTGTGGATTATTTTCCCTTTAGAATCTGTCATGTTTCTGGGATTATAGGTGCAGAAGTTCAACAATATCACATAATTTGGTTGGCAATAGGCTGTTTAACCTGGGGGTATTCCAGTTCGTATAGCTTTACTTAACCTTATTTCCTTTAATTTAGGAGACAGTCATTGGATTCTCAGCATTTTCACTGGCAGTTCTTGGACCGGCTGGATGGTTCCTGTGCCACCTTTCAAGCTATAAAAAGAAATAGAAAACAGCCCTTCAAAATTAAGAACTGGAGGTTGTAATAAGCTGTAATACTATTACCTTAGGCTCTCTTGAAAGGGAGAACACAGGGGCTTGAGGGCCAGTTTAAAACAAAATGATTGAACCATGAGTTCAGGTTTTGTGCATGTCATATTGCTTCTGTACAAAAAAAAGAGTCCAGCTAGAAACTATGGCTAGCTGAAGTCTCAGTTCACACGCTGCCATCAGTGCCGTGGGACAGGTCCCAGGTCAGAAAGCTTCTGCAGGTATTGTAGAACCTGACCCAGATACAAAACAGTGTAGTGATGCAAAATTGTGGTAGGTCTACTCTTCCGTCTTCTGCTGCAGCTGGACCAGTCTGCGTGGACCAGTGTGATTGTCATCAGGTACCATCAAAACATTAAACTAAATACAAGGGAGAAAATACAGGAAAAAAAATCTTTTATAGTACTAATCTCAGACAAAATCTCTGGGAGTTTAAGATGAATTTCTTGAACATTTACCTTTTTTAACCTTTTCAGGTGTTCTTTAGGTGTGGTATCCCACCCAATCTACTTTTCCACCAGAATAAATGTTTCTCTGCAGGTCATGATTGTCAGATACTTCAACTTATTTTCAATTTTTAGATAAAAATGTGTGGCATTTGAGAGATTTTCCCATGGTTGCTGTTTATAATGAATGCTATGATAAAGCGCTTTGAAGTCTAGACTATATTTGAATGAAGTATAATAAAAAATAGTTGCTATGCCATGTTATGTAGGTTATAAAGGAATGTGTTCTAAAGTCTTCATGTCTGTCTTGTGAAACAATACAGAACATTAACTTTTGTGATGCTTACGTATTAGTTGTGATGCTGAAGTATTAGCAGATTTGTAATGTCTAATATCAGATATGATTTGTAATGTCTAGTATCAAACCAGTTTTGGGCTGTCAAGGTATGAAAGTGTATATTCTTGCTGTACTTCTAAAGTATGATTTTCAAATAAATTGTCTGAGTTCCCCTTCAGCCTTTTAATGACAACTGAAGTTTTCAGACTGAGAATGGAGACACCCTGATTGTTTAAAGAAAGTGGCATTGGTTTATTGTTTTCAAAAAAATGTGGCTTTGTCACTGGATCGAAAGCCTGATTGGAAAGCATAGTTACGTATGTGGAAAGTTTCCTACAGATTTTGATGAGTTTTGGATAGGCACCTACATTCCTGGTACCCAGAGAAACACCCATGCCAGTAACTGAAATGTAACTGGGCAAATATTCCGTGAAACTGCTCCTGTGCACCGTGGGTGCATCCACTGAAATCAATAAGGCTATTTTGCAGAACCTTTTGTAAAAAACAGTTTTGAACATTTCAGTGTGCCTGCTTATCCTGCATCTGGTTTTGTTATCCATCTCTCACCTAGTAATAACTAAATAAATCACTAAGATATAACATTTCAGTCATTGTACTCGTCCTCTTACATTGTGGCAATGAATAGCAAGATGGCCTGGCCATGATGTGTACGTGGGGTGCAAACACTGAGAATTGCACTCGATGAAATGTGGTAAAAGTCACCTGGTGTTTAATATCTGGCAATAGAGATTTATAGGAATGTTCATAGTGAAGCAGGGATAATTTTAAGAAGCTACTTACTTAAAGGACTTTAAATGTAAGTATTTGTAATAATGGGTTTTCTTTCAGATTTCCAATCCACTTGAAGCATTTCTTCCTGAACGTAATATGAGTTGCATTTTGTGGGTGTTTTAACATACTGCTGTTCTCATATAGCCTTCTTTACTGATGGACTGTACATGGATGTTTAACCCTGAGACTGGAAGCTCTGGGAATGTGCACAGAAAACCAAGGTGAAAAGGAGGGAAGCTGGGTTATTGCAGGCACCCTTATTGCTGTTAGTGTGATATGAGTGAGCTAATAAGCTTTACCAGGTGCAAGAATTTTTATTGTCTGGCTTAACCCAAACAGAGTTCAGCCAGGGCTGAGCTGATAAATTCAGCCCATGGTGCCCAGGGTTCCAGCTCCACCCACTGTTTTTTTCCTCAGGCTTCCCGCAGCTCATGGAGCCATTTGGTCAAAACGGTTGGTGAGTTCTTCATTTCAGCAGCAACGACACCACTTGCAGCCCAATGGGTACCAATGGGTACCACAGTGCCAGGGCTCCCTGCTAGCCCAGGGCTCCCTGAGCAGCGCTGGCTTTGCGTTCGGACATCAGCAGAGCCCTTTGCAAAGAGAGGCAAGAGCCACCCTCCTGTAATTCTACAGATGGGGAGTACCAAACATCAAGTGACTGCCCAAGATCAGGCAGCAGGTGAGGAAGAGGTGGAAACAGAGTGTTGGAGGAAGGGTCCCTGCTCTGTTTCTCATTGTGTATCTATATCAATGGTCTGCATTTCTTGCAGATGTGCCAAAGCTGGCTTTAAGCTGGCTACAGGTAGTAGCACAGGTAACACATACATGCCTAAGGATATGTGGCTGAAGCTTGTTCTTCCATAGGAACATAAATAAGAGCCATTCCAGCTAAGACAAAAGGACCTGTATTGAACTTTGGAATATTTACATGATTTATGATTAGAGTTATGTGCTCCAGTACATACTTATGCTAAAATACTCAGTGTAACTCTGAGTAAGTAGAAGTGGCCATGGTGCCTTTCAGCCACTGCGTTGCCTCTTCTCAAGAATGGATGCCCTAGATGAGTTCACAATTTAAACTGAGACCCAGTAACATTCAGCTTATGGTCCATACACACACTAGGTCTGCAAAAAATAGCTGGGGAATGCCAACCAATTTTCAGTAGGCTTAAATTTACTATTCATAGGGCAACACATCCACTTGACAATATGTAAGGGTCTGCAGATGAGAAAAATATTGACATTCCTGTGTAAAGTGCAGCAGCTTCCCTAGAGGCTGGTCTAAGAGTGCCCCGGTACTGTCCATTTAGTTCGCTTTGTGTTTCACACCAAGGCTCTAGCATCTGACAGTCCAGCCTTCAGTTCATCTTGTGTAGCTCCTAGACTCCTACGTGAAGCAAACCGTTTTGGAGGCCAGACTGGCTAGCTTACTGGTTAGGAAGGTAGCCTTCAAGTACATGAGAAGGTCAGTCAACTCGAGTTGTTACTGAGCCAGGACCTGCACACTGGCATGGTACACATACAGTAAAACACTGAGGGCCTTAGCAGCATTGCATGTTGTGTGCTTCCTCCTCACCTCCTTCAGGGAAAATCTCACGCCTTCTTTTGCTCTCTGTTACTGTTTTCACCCAGAAGATGCCCTTCCTGAACATCTTAACTTCAGTGGAGAAATACTAAAGCAAAATGAAAACCATGATCTAGGTTTCTTGTCTTCCATGTTTATGTCTTAGTCTTTGGGCCATGACAGGTTTAAGGAGGCAGTTTTTTGACACTTGTCATTCTAAGTCCTAAAGCATTACTAGCACTATAATGAGTTTTAACTTTAGCCATGTAGGTGGTTTGTATAGTCAATTCTGCACAAGTCACATTAAAGGTAACAAAAACATTCAAGTTTATGGGGGGACATCTAATTCAGCCAGGGCGATACTAATTTTCACAAACATGGCAGGGTAGCTGTCGCAAATTCTGTGCTGCTGAGAGCTAGTAAAGTCATGCTCTGATTTTATAATAGCCCTAGTACATGCTTGTCAGGTTTGTGCTTGTTATCTATGCAGGTCACAGCTTATTTCTCAAAACTCCACTGCTATGGCAACAAATTAAGTATTTTGTTCACTTAGAAGCTAATGAGATTACTCTAGAAGAGAAATTCAGAGCATTTATCAGAGGTGTTGTTTGTTCTTTTTTTTGCAGTGGCAGATACTGACAAATGTAGTAATAAAGCTAACAACCACAGAGTTAACTGAAGTAATTGTCAGAATACGGAGAAAATTACAGATTTGTAAATGCAACCAAATAACCACTGTATTTCCTAATGATGTTTTTTTCCTGAAGACTTTTGCCATGACTGCCAACATCTATTATCCTATCCTATCCTATCCTATCCTATCCTATCCTATCCTATCCTATCCTATCATCTACTCTGATTTCTATCCTATCCTAATTTAATCTTACTGTAGTCTACTCCTTTCTCCTCCGAATATCTCCATTCCTGTCCTTCCACAGCAGGAGGCCGGTTTGGTTTTCTTTCTGTACATACTGCTGTGTGATAGTGACACCAAAAGCAAGATAGGAAGCTTTCCTTGCATTTTTAAGTCTTAGCACAGACTAGATATTCTTTTCCCTGGAAAAAAAAAAAAAACTTTCCTGCAGACTATCTGCACAAGACGATACAAGCTGTCAGTAGTGTTGTGTTACTTTTGTGCAGAGACGTGACTTTCTGTGAGACAGAAGAGGTGCCTTTCCTGTTCACTGTCTCTTAGCTGCTGCTGGTTGACCCAGGTGGCTGAGCCCTGAGGAATAGCTCCAGAAATCATCCTGTGTCAACCAGGATACATACTGTGTCATATCTGAGTTGAGCCTAATGATTCAGTTCAATCTGAGAGACTTTTTCCTCAAGTGATTATCTATTTGACCATCATTCATGAGGATTAATGCTTAGAGAGAGCAAAGGTTTAGGGACAAATTAAATTTAATGGGGTCTAACTATTGCTGTCAAATCCACATGTCTGAGCCTGAGAGACTCTGCTGTTTGAATCTGGAAGAGGAGGAGATCACTCCCTATGTAGGACCTGTTCAGGGGCTCCAGTCCTGCACCAAGCACCTTGCATCTGGGTTAGGTTAGCCTGGGGGTGATAGGAGATACCCAGAGAGCACCATGTGGGTTGAAAAGTCCTGAGTGCTGGAGATTCTTGCCCTTTCCTGCCACTGCTCCAGTTGACTTGATATCGTAGAATTGTAGAATGGTTTGGGTTGGAAGGGACCTTAAAGATCATGTCATGTTTGGCTTTTCTTACTGGGATTACTGCTGGTTTATCAGTCAGACTCTATTCTCCCTTGCCTCCTTCAAATCATGGCAGAGCTTTCAATTCAGATGGGCCTGCAGTGATTAAAACAAGGGTTTGAGACATCCCAAACATTTTCCCACCTCTACTGTGGGCTTTAATATCCCAATCACAATGCAAGTAATGATAAGCTCCTGCCAGCAACTGTGTGCAAATTTCAAAATATTGAGACATCGGCTTAAAATAAATGAAATTGAAAGTTGACTGGGTTTATTTGTTTTATGGTTTTTTTTTTTTCAATAAGAACTACAAAGCATTTAGGTCCTTGCCTTTCATTTAGGCATAGAAATCCTCAATTGTTTCAAACATTGTTTATATTGCATTTGTATCTCTGAATGTGTCAGGCAAGAACTAACGTTTATTTAAAATTCAAATACAAATTAATGCAATTACCTGACTCTGGAAGCTGAGCCTTTAAGGAAAACACCATGAGAACGTATCAAGGGTTGGTAACAGCAAACATCCCATATACAAATGCATACATATATACCTGTAAACAGGTACATCAACAGATTTATTTTTTATACATGCATACGTTCACTTGAACAATTTAAGAAATTTTCTGTATGTGATACAAGGTAGGAGAGCTTAGGATTTTGTATTTTTCAGAAAGGATTACCCTTCTAAAAGTAGATTTGTTAATGCTTGGAGTTTAAAAACAAATTAACAATACTAGATTTTGTGTCTCTGTTCAGAGCTGAACACTTGAAAATGTATTTCTAAGTGAATGATTTTCAAGGATCACCTCCTTCAAGGGACAGAATGATCCCTCCCATCATAGCTGAAGTCAAGCACAGGTCACAGGAGGCTTGCATGGATGAATAAAGTGTTCCTGACAAACGTCAAACAGAAAAAGGAAGCATACTAGAGGTGAAAGCAGGAGCAGGTGACCAAGGATGAACATGGAAACACTGGATGAATGTGCAGGGATGGCGCTAGGAAAAGCAAGGCCCACCAGGAATTGAATCTGTTGTAGGAACATGTAGAGCAATGAGAAGGGCTTCTATAGGGACATCAGCAGCAAAGGGAAGGCTATGGAAAACGTGAGTCCATCGCTGAATGGGGCAGGGGACCACCTGCTGATGAAGGACATGAAAAAGGCTGAAGTACTCAATGTCTTCTTTACTTTGGTCTTTTCTGGGAGGACCTGCCTTCAGGAATCCCAGGCCTCTGAGGCCAGTGGGATATTCTGGAACAGGGAAGACTTACCTGTCATAGAAGATGATCGGTTAAGAGAACATTTAAACAAACCAGAAATACACAAATCCATGGGACATGATGGGATGCACACATGAGTGCTGAGGGAGTTGGCCGATGCCATGGTGAGGCTGCTTTTGATTACCTTTAAAAGGCCAAGGCACCTGGGAGAGAGTCCTGGGATAAAGAAGAAAGCAAATGTCACTCCTATTTTCAAGAAGTACAAGTAGGAGCTTCCAGGCCAGTCAGGCTCACCTTGATCCCTGGGAAGATGATGGAGCAAATAATCCTGGAAACTAATTCCAAACACATTAAGGAGAAAAAGGTGATTGGGAGTCATCAGTGTGGATTTACAATGGGAAAACCACGCCTAACCAACTTGATAGCCTTCTGCAACAAAATGACTGGAATGCTGTGCCTCATTCTGGGCTCACCAGTACAAGAAAGACACAGACATACTGGAGTGAGTCAAAGGAAGGGATAGATGATGAAAAGACTGGAGAATCTGTCATACGAGTAGAGGCTGAGAGAGCTGGGATTGTTTAGCCTCAATGAGAAAAGGCTTGAGGGAGGGGTCTTGTCTATGTGTGTACCTGATGGGAGGGAGTAAGAAGATGGAGACAGACTTTTCTCAGTGGTTCTCAGTGACAGGACCAGAGCCAATGGGCACAAACTGGGTAATACAGGAAATTCCACTTAAACGTGAGAAAAAACCTTTCTACTGTGAGAATGCTCAAACATTGGAACAGGTTGCTCAGAGAGGTTGTGAAGTTTCCATCCTTGAAGATACCTGAAACCTGGCTGGACCTGGCCCCAAGCAATCTGCTCCAGTTGACCTTGCTTTGAGCAGGGAAGTTGGAGTAGACAAGCTCCAGAGTTCCTTCCAACCTCAGTGATTCTATGATCCTGTGAAATTTCCACTCATTAACTCAGAAAAGTATAATTTGTTCTTCTGGGTATTCATCAGTTGGTGTACAAGTTTTCCATTCCATTCAGTTATTGTTAAAAATATTTTACTGCATTAATGACTTGTGGACTTTCACATGCCTGCAACTTTTATGTGTTCTTTTAACTGAGTGCATGCAGAGGTAAAAAGCATATGGACATAAACCTTAGCTGCTTAAAAATGTTTCCAGTGGAGCACTGTGCCCATTTTATTAGGCAAATTCATGAGGATCTTGCTGAGAAATGGTGACTTCTATTCAGCACAGAGATTTGAGAAATTAATTCCCAGAGTGCCATATTCCTTTATTTGCTCCTTTATGACATTTGTTCACAATTTAAAGCAGGAGTCTCTATACTTGTATTACAAATCAGGCAAATCTATCAAATTGTTTGACCAAATAACAGATGACTTGTATCAGGACTTATTTGAGGCTCTGGCTTTATTTAGACATGCAGAAGGACTCATGAGCAACAAATTGCTTTCCATACACCTGAATTACTTGCTGAACTGTGTAGGACCCTGTTCAGTAAAAGCAGGCATAGCTGCAATTTTCAACCACTTAAACCAAAGAAGAAATTTTACATGAGAGATGGAATTCATATTTTCCCAGCGTATTCCAGCTTTATCAACATGAGTGTTTTTAGTAGGCTCACCACTGCAGTATGTGAACACTTGGTATATTTTAAAGAATACCAACGGGAGCTCAGCTTCTCTCAGCGCACAGTTCCCTATTGTTTCGTAATGAGCAATAAAGCTTTTCAGATTGATTTCTTGCATCAACAGAGACAGAAACTCAAGATAAAAGATGATACCTGCTTTCAACAGCTTATTTCAGTGAGGTTTGAAAGTCATTTGTCTATATTTTAATCACTTATGTTCTATGTTGTGAGACCTAGGGCTCTGGGAAGTGGGTCTTGTAGGACATGACATCCCTGGGCACTTCACTAAATTAAATAGAAAGCCTCTCACTGACTTCATAGAATCATAGAATCATTTGGGTTGGAAAGGACCTTAACCTAGTTCCAACCCCCCTGCCATGGGCAGGGACACCTTCCACTAGACCAGGTTGCTCAAAGCCTCATCCAGCCTGGCCTTGAACACTTCCAGGGATGGGGCATCCACAGCTTCTCTGGGCAACCTGTTCCAGTGCCTCACCACCCTCTCCAGGAAGAACTTCTTCCTCATATCCAATCTAAATCTCCCCACTTTCAATTTAAACCCGTTACCCCTTGTCCTGTCACTACAGGCCCTTGTAAAAAGTCCCCCCCAGCTTCCTTGTAGCCCCTCCAGGTACTGGAAGGCTGCAATGAGGTCTCCCCGGAGCCTTCTCTTCTCCAGGCTGAACAAGCCCAACTCTCTCAGCCTTTCATCACAGCAGAGGTGCTCCAGCCCTCTGAGCATCTTCGTGGCCTCCTCTGGACTCGCTCCAACCGGTCTATCGGATTTCCCATGTCTGTTTCTAACAAAAGAATAAACTTAAATGTTTACTTTAAAATATTTTTAAATGTAAAAGAGTAAACTTTAGTGTTCAGGTAGCAACCTATGGGATCTTGCCCTGAGCCCAGCAGGAAAAAGGAGCAAACTACATATGGGAATGGGCCAGTGCACCTTGCTTTTGTGAAGTACTGCTCAAGGAAACGGAGGTGACTTCTCTCCCAGTCGCTGATCAGTCCCACTACAGCCACTGCAGCTCGTTCATACTAGCCAGTGGTAGTGGTTTAACTTGGCTCCTCTCTCTCTTTGGGGCTCGCAAGCAGGAGGGAGCGTGGAAAGAACTATGGCCTCGAGGAAATGCATTAAGAGCTCTATTTTGGACCTAATTAAGTGGTGCTGGAAAAACATTGCACATTCAGTATTTTTATAAGATTGTTTTGACAAAGAAAAGCCAACCTGTTAAATGCCAGTGAACAGCATTTGCCCCTTCACTGCTGCTCCCAGCATAGGACGTGCATCATCCCCAAATCAGGGCAGCAGTAATTTGGATGCACTGCCTTGCATCATGAATAATAAAATGTACCTATTTTCCTCCACCTCCACAGCAAGGTTCTCCTTGGCTGCCGCAGGCCTACTCATGTAATGCAGCCCAGCCTTTGGAGGAGGGTATGTTGCAACTGGCTTTTTATCTATAAACATCAAGACCCCATGCCCTGGCTGATGAAATACTGCTGCTTCCACATACATTCCTCAGAAGTGTGAGGAGCTGAAAATCCATTATGGAAAGTTTCAGAGTAGAGACTCATAGCAAGCCCTTCACTGCTGAGACCTGGTAAGGCCAAGGACAGGACGCTGGGGAAGCTGACAGGACACACGCTGATGAAATGATTTCTCTCTGAGCAAATGAACAATGACTTATATTAGTATTACTGTCGTCCCATGACGACTGGGCCTTCCATCCCACCTTTGTCCTGCACTGACGGTGACTGGGACAGTAACCGTAGCTGGGAACACAGAGGTCAGGCCTCGTCTCTCCGTGGAAGGGCAGGACCATGCCTGAGATGCTGGGCACGCTGTGGAAATACGTGGGAACAATCGGCCAGAGGCACCTGGGGTACACAGCAGGAGCCCAGGGCATCGAGGGGAGAAGTAGTGAAATAAACAGCATTCCTGTTTCCAGCAAGGAATAAACCATTGTAGACGGACACAAACCCTTGACAACAACTGCCATCCCTGGCCTAGCAAAGCGTTCCCCTTCCCGCAACCCCCGCAGCAGCAGGGCGGCGGGCCGGGGGTGCACACCACCACCCCCTCAGCAGACCCAAGCACCCTGGAAGCCCCGGGGGACACCGCCGGAGCCCCGGGAGAGGGTGTTGCTCGTCAAAATCTTTGGGCCCGT
>NW_010261740.1:0-225 GCF_000690775.1 Eurypyga helias
CCGTTGCGAAGCCCCGGGGCATCCCTGGGCCGGGGGCCGGTGTCACTTCACCGCGGAGGTGGGAGAGGCCGGGGCGCACTGCGGGCGGGGGAGAAGCAGTTTCAGACCTGCAGAGCCCGAGGGGCAGCTCAGAAATCGCCTTCGAGACCAGATGCCTCGAGGGCTGGAGCCCCTCTGCCCTGGGGACAGGCTGGGGGGGGTGGGGGGGTCAGGCTGGCGACGGGG
>NW_010261740.1:648-889 GCF_000690775.1 Eurypyga helias
TCGGCCCCGCCCGGACGGCGTCATTGAGCTGCCCGAGGCGCCTCACCCATCACTCCTCTCCCACAGGAATCTGGCTGCAGGTCCTGGAGGCCATCGGCATCCTGGCTGTCATCGGGAATGGGCTGGTGATCGCCATCACATCCGACTTCATCCCCGTGCAGGTCTACAAGTACACGTACAGCCCCTGCATGACGGAAAACAGCACTGCAGTGGAGTGAGTGCTCGCAGCCCTGCCTCGGCG
>NW_010261741.1:0-205 GCF_000690775.1 Eurypyga helias
ATAAAATAAAATAAACCCCCTCCCGCCCCGCTCCCACCCCCTCATTGTCTGCATGAGGCTGGCTGAGCCTCTGCACACTGCAGTCCTCTGCCCATTGTACTGCTGAGAACATGCGAACAGACGCTCTCGGGCAATGGGTTTTATTGAACGCAACTTCAATGGCAAATGGGAAGGAGGGGGGAGGCAAAAAAAAAAAAGAGAAGCC
>NW_010261741.1:322-1211 GCF_000690775.1 Eurypyga helias
GCTCCTTCCTCTAACTCTGCCTGTTGTGAGCAAATTTTCTTTCCAGTAGCAGCCAGCAGCAGTCCCAAGGCTGTGACATTGCTGTAACGCTCCGAGCTCAGCGCTCTATCTCTGGCAGCAGCCCCGTCTTTTTGTCATTATTGGCTGTGATTGCAGGGGGTGCACGCCAGCTCGCCGAGCGCTGAGATATTGCTGTCTTCCCCTCCCTCCGGACAACCTGCCCTCGGAGAGGAGTTTGGGAGGGCGGCGGGGAGGAGATGGGGGTGAAAAGAGGGAGCTGAATTCTCTCTGCCTCCCCCCCCTGAGCGAGCTCCCATCCAAACCCACATGGATAGGTGGAGGTCCCCAAGGCCCTTTCGGAAAGCTCATTAGGAAAGTAGTGACAGATGCATTAGCTATTAAAAAAAAAGGGGGGGGAGAAGCTATCATAGAACTTTAAAAAAAAGCACCAGCAGCCGCCCGACAGTTTTATTGCTGTCAGATCCATTTTTTTCCGGTGGGCATGTTGCAAAGCAGGAGAGGTTTGGGGAAATATCTGAGGCATCCGCCCTCTGGGCTATCCATAATCCAGCCGGGGTATTTCTCACACCCCCAGGAGGGATCTGCCAAGCTCTGCCCATTGCCACTGCAGCCACTCACCCTCCTTATCCACCCCGGCACCTCCCGGAGAGGAGTTTTTGGGACAGGCGTGTCTGGCTGCCCATGAGGCTGCGGGAAGAACTCACTGGGATGCCACGGGGGGCCAAAAAACCCTGGGCGTCAGCTGCTGCCCTCGCCAACTCCGAGCTGCAGCCTGGGGAGGACAGGTCTTGGCATGAGATGTTCCCTCCTGATCTAAGCCGAGGCTGCTGAGACGGTGATAGACTCCTGCTTGCCGGGACCTGCTGTC
>NW_010261741.1:1285-10515 GCF_000690775.1 Eurypyga helias
CAGGCTCCCAGCCCCAGCTCAGCCCGGGCCCTCCATTGCTCCAGCATCACTCCAGGGGCTGCAACCCGCCGCCCTCGGAGCTTGGGGAGCAGGCGTAGACACACGCTAGCAGAGCGCACGCCAACACATCTGGCAGCATCTGGCAGCCCCACGTAAAGACCGGGGACCAGGCATGGAGCAGGGTGGGAAACAGTGGGCATGGGATGAAGACTGGATGCTCTGGATGGTGAGCTGCGGTGGGTGGTGGAGCAGATGATGGGAAGGATGGGGAAGTGGGATCAAGGGGATGGTGTGGGTTGGGTGTCCCCCCCGCCATGAACCAGAAAGGCCACCACTGCTCTTACACCTGCGTGAAGAGCAGAGCCCAGCTAATAACAGGAGAACAACAGATGTTGCACCTGCATGACGGCTCCCGAACGGCACCAGACGAGCTGGAATTCACATCTGAGGCGCAACGGGAAAGCTTTTCCCACAGACAGCAGCAGGAAGCGGGGATCAAAACGCCACTTCCACGAGCACGCTCCCTTCCACAACCATGCTCCCAGCACCAGCTCCTGCCTCCACGCCTTTGCCACGGACCATCCTCATCACTACAGGACGCTCACACCAGGCACAAGCGGGTCCCCTCCGAGACCCCAGAATCCCTCAAAAGGGGGCACAGCTATTTCCGAAAGGGGGTATCGGAGGCAGCCGTCATCCCGTGCCCCCCCTCCCCACCGCAGTCAGGAGGCACAAACCTCACCGGAGGGAACCAGCAGCAGCAGAAACCGTCCCCCCTCGGTCGAGTTTTAAATGGCTCTCGGATCCCTTCAAACAAATCTAAATGCACCGATCCTATTGTGTGCATAAATCTTTGCACCGGGGCCTGCACGCCTCCACACTATTGATAAAGAGAAACGAGTCTTAAATATTTAATGAGCGAATAAACCCGTTAAGAGGATATGATTAACTGCACGCCACAGCTCTGCATTTAAGGTGTCCCTGCTGTACCTTTAGAGGGGTTTTATTTTTAAGGGGAATGGGCAGCAGCAGCTGGTGGAAGCGAGCGGGTGCCGCACCAACGGGAACGCCGGCACAACGCTCCACGTCGGAGGCGTAAATATGCCACGGGAGCCCGTGCTGTTATGGGGGGGGCGGACAGGTGGGGCCATATTGACTCAGCCCGATGGCGAGGGGGCAGAAAATAGAGCCAAGGAGGTTTTATATGAGAGGTGTCAGGAGCCAGGCTGTCGGTTAGAGAAAACATCTGAACTCTGCACCTTTCCGTCTCGCTTCGCGGCGGGAGGGGGCTGATGGGGGGGAGCAGGAGACCTTGGAGCTATTTCCAGCTGAACCAGGGAGCTGGAGTGCGACCTTGGGCGAGTCACTTACGGTCACCCCTCTGCCCGAGACAATCCGAGTCTTGTCTGCCGTGGGTGCAGATCAAGGCTCTGCGTGGAGCCAGGCTGGTGGCATGCTCCTTCCCTCTGCCTCCACAGAGCCAGGAGCAGCCGGAGCCCAGGGGCCGGAGCGCCGAGCAGGGCCAGGGTACCAACTCACCGCCGCACGCCGGCCAGCCCACAAAATGCTTCTCAGGCACGCAGAGAGCCGTCGATGGAAGGTTTTATGAAACCAAGTGCTATAAATGTCCCCTCGCTATGCGACTTCTTATGTTTCTAAATTATTTTGATCATTATTTTTACCCGAGCGAGGCGAATAATACAAAACAAACCACCGTGAATCATCACTCCAGTTTTTAGGTATGTTAAATTTAGCTGTTTTGGTGCCACCTTTTTGTTTATATTCTCCAAGTGTTTCTTGCCAACAAGTTACCGGCAGGGATTTTGGGCCAGGAAGGGGGGGGTGGGGGGAAAAAGATGACAAGACAAACTGTAAATTATAAGCAGCAATTGAAGATACTGGAAGAAAGTGAATTTCAAATTCTTAATTGCAACAGTTCCCTCCCCAAACCTCAAGTCTAAAAATTAAGCCTGCCCAATCAGGAAGCCAAAACCCATCATGTGATGTAAGATCCCAATTAAAACGACGCTCATCCTCGAGACCGATTATTCACAAAAGAGCGAAGACCGCGAATTATTTGCCGAAATTATCTGGAAAACAATTTTGAATAATGAATACGATAGGGGAAACGGCAGCCGCTTTGAATAGTTAATGCAACTACAAAAAACGGCGAACAATTTGTGAATAGAAAAGAGGTGAAATACGTGGAATAGGTCATTTATCACAGCCCTGCCACCATCAGCGATTATTACATACGAACGATGCCCCTGTATGGCTGTAAACGCTGCAGAAATTAGCGATAGCGACTGACGGACAGATGGAAGTCATGCTTGGAAATACACCTAATCGAAGAGGCTGTGCTACCGCGGCCAAGGAAGGGACCACGCGTCCGTGACCTAGTATAAATCAGGGCGAAATAACTCGGGAAACGGGATGTACAAAGCAACCCCGGGCAGGAGGAAGGGATGCTTGGGGTGACGCAGCCGAGCGGAGAGCGGCTGTAGAGGAAGAGGCGCGTAGCCCTGACACATGCTGGCCAAATCCCCAGGGGTACGAGTGTGGAGTGACATCGAGGACGAGCTGCCGGAATGTGTGACTGTGACTGGTAGAAGGGGTGGGAGATGCCAGCTCCCCTCCTGCACACGGCCAGAGAGCAGGGCAGCAGCAGGGAAAGAAGCGGCTCCGGGTAGGGTTGGATAAAACACGGATGCTGCTTCACCAACCGCTCGCTGGCTCCGCAATGGGAAATACCGTCCTGCCGGCCAGAGACCGCGAGCATCCAGACATCTGCAGGGTCTGAAGCTGGGGGCTTCACCAGGTCCCACTCTGTCTCTGACACCTCTCCTCAAGCCCTGCGCTGAGCCAAACTCTGGCTTCACCCCCAGAGCTGCTCCCATGGCCACCTCTGAAGCTCAGAGCACGCAGGACCAGAAAAGCAGGCAGCGCTAAAACCTGATCGGTCCTTCTTGCCCGGGAGCCAAACTCCACGTCCTTGCTAGATGTACCTTATCACAGCTCTAGCTTTGCGTGGCATCTCCCAGCACTGCGCGTGGAGGCCAGACCCTCACCAGGCTGCCAAGACTCTCTGCAGACCACCCATCCCAGCAAAGACCCCTTCGTCCCAGGCTGGATCACCCTATGCTGGGAACCACACTCCCCGAATGATGCTGCCACCAACTTCAGCACCAGCAAACCCCTCGGAGCGTGCAACTGCCCCCACGCCGGGCAAAGTCTGCAAGCACCGCTCCGGCGGGGAGACGCCGGGGCCTCTTCCTGCCCGAACGCTCTGTGCGAGGCAGCGCAGCAACGGTCTGGTAGAGATGGAGATTTTTTTTTTTTTTTTTACATCCCAGCTTTGGTCAGCTGACATTTATCAGGGTAACAAAAGGTTACAGCCCGATCACAAGACAGGCTGACAATGCATCTTCCCCTCCTGGGGAGGAAAGCCAAGCGCCAAAGTTGTAAAAGGAGACCAGTCATCTTTCTTTTGCCTGCAGTTTGACGTGTGGGGAGGTGGTTTCTCTCGCCTCCCTTTGAAATGAAAGAGGAAAGGCAAACGCAGAAAATTCCACGGTTTAGGTGCAAGAAGTAAAAAGAAAAAATAATCAAGTTCTTATGTTTTGGGTCAAATATTCTCCAAAGCTTCTGTTGTGAAGGAAGCAGAGGCTGGACCAAAGCTGCTGCTGTGGTGCTCTGAGAAAGAAGAGATGGATCTCTTGAATTCACTTGAATTCAGGATGTTTATAACAATTCGTAGCAGCATCTCAACAAGCCTGGCTGCGTACGCACAGGAAAGCCTGGCTGTTAGATGCCGGCTCTGAGAGATCCACTCGTGAACTGAGAACCATTATTTGTCATTAACGCACCTGGAATCGGTGATTTCTTACATATTATTTTGCTACTTGGCTGCGGAGTGACACAGCTCCTTAAAAAAAAAACCAAACCAAACAAGGGGGGAAAAAGCAAACCATCCACCCGCACAGGATCGTCTTTCCAGTGGATTCTAGTAGGTCACCAGCAACCTGGATCAAAAGCAATTAAGCCTGTCCTGGTGGCTTCAGAGTTTTCTGCTTGTGCCCCTCTATTTACCGTGGACTCCCTCTGTGGCAGCACTAAGCGGCTCTCACAGAGATCACCCTGCTCCAGCCTCCTGCTTTTCCAGGGTTGGGCACGTGCTTGGTATCACATCTGGATGTTTTTGGAGCATAGGTGTTTGCTTCATATGTCCCCTTGGATGCCTGTTCCAGGCAGGAAACTGCTGATGCTCCTGGGAATCACATGGGGAAAATCAGTTTCTCTTACTTTTAAAAATGCCTCCGAGTGAGGATTTTGTGCTGGAGAGATGGAGAACTGTTGAGATCCCACAGGCTCTGCTCCTGCCTGTCCGACAGATTCCCCCCAGCATCAATTTGGCTAGTATGGCAGTTGCCGTAATGATTTTTTGGGGAATAATGATTTGTTGGGATAACAACTTGCTGGGCTAATGACTTAAGGTGCACAGGGCACTTCTGCGCCCCAGCTCTCCTACAGCGCTTGCATGTTATCTTGCTGACTTTGCAGACAGGGAAACCGAGGCACAGAGCTGACTCCGGAGATGGCCGAGGCTCCAGCAGCATCTCTAGCTGCAGCACTTGGATGTTCCAGCGTGCTGTGACATCAGCGCATCGCCCACAACCCAGCCAAACTTCCCCGAGGTCCCCGAAAAGGGATCTCCTGCATCCCCTCCATCCTCAACTCGGCCACCACGAGCCTTGGCCCCTCTCCAGCACCAGTTTGTGTCTCTGGAACCCAACGGGTGCCTCTCCCAGCAGCCGGGCTCTGCCCTACTGATGCTCAGGGTACCACCTCTCTCCCCACTGTCCCCAGGGCTCGTACATCTCCGCCATGGCTGGTGACGGCGGGGCGGACAATGACATTTGCTGCGGGAGCCTGACATTGACCCCAGCCAGTCAGAACGGCGGGTGTTTTGCTGGCAAGGGTATCGGCTCCGCTCCGACACCATCAGTGAGGGGACAGGAGAGGGAGGGGAAAGGAAAAAAGCCGAAGCAGCAGCCAGACAGCTGCCTCTTCCTCCTCCTCCTCCTTTTGTGCAGAAATGTGTTTTTGTTTGTCAGTCAAACAGATTGTTTTCTCCTTCTTTGCAGGCCAATTGTTTCTGCTCCTGCAAGATAAGGGATTGAAAAGGGCTGTATTTTTATGGCACGGAATCTAGGCCCTCTGAATTGGAGGGGAGACATCAAGTGGGAGGAGATTCCTGTTCAAACCAACAGTCCTCTACCCAGTTCCACTCTCCAATCCTATTTCCACCCCCATTTTCCTTTTTTCTCCTTCCTTCTCCCGCCCGGAGCTGCCTCTCAGCCCTCTCGCTATTTAATCTCCGTCCCTCTGATGGGCTCGGGAGGTTTACGCAGCTTCGTCCTCTTTGCACCATCTGCTGAAAAGAATCCCTCTTTCCCCTCGCCGCTCTGTCTGACGGCTCCTCCTGCCATCCTTCCCTCAAAAAAAGGGGAGAACGGAGCTAGTGCCACCATACATGTATGTCCAGATGAATATAACCCAGGAGGGGATGTTCCTTTTCTGTGAAGGTTTTGCCCAGGAAGTGCCTTGGAGAGCCAGACCCCAGTGTGGGGCAGGAGCAGGGAGCAGAGACAAGCGAGGAAAATGGTTAATAAGAGCAAGCCCAGGCCAGGGTAAGACAGCAGGTTCCTCTCCCAGCTTCCTTTCTCTTGTTGACTCCCTGAAATCCGCAATCCAGGTGGGATGCCACGACTGACGGGGATGGTGGAGAGCAGAAATGCCGGAGCGGTGACCACTGAACGACCGTCAACACTGCGTTCACACCATCGGAGCAGGTCCCCACGCCAAGGGACCTGGAGAAGGTCCTTGCTCCAGGGACTATCCTGTATCCCAAGCACGAGTCCTTCGCTCCTGTGCACCGATCACATCACGCTTCGTCGTTTGACGCTGAGGACCAGAGGGAGGTTTTGTCACCCCTCCTCGGGGCAGGGGTCAGAGCCTGGAAGGGGGCAGCGTGGTTCATATCCAACTCATAAGCCACTCAGAGCTCAGGCTTGAGGACTGAGATTCACTCAATTAATTTTGCTTTGGCAAAAAGTCCATTTTTATTGCTATTTCATGCCTTCAGTATAGATTTTCCCTGCTCATCTCAAAGGGATAATAAAACCCGACTCGTTCTTTTTATAAAAGTCTCACACTCCTTCTCTCACTAGGCTCAGTGTTCCCCAGCTAGAGATGTAAATTTAAAGGGGAAATGCTGTCACTTAAAACAAAACCAAAAAAAGCAACTCAGAAAGCCCATCTTTGAGCATATTCCAGCTCTCAAAACTAGGCCGTGCAACCGAAGCAAAAACCAAGCGGCAGCTTTCCCACAGCAAAGCGGCCGCCCCGCCGCGATGCCCACCCTCCCGCCGGGGACCACGGGTGACAGCCGGCCCTAGGAAGCCGCTCTCCATCTTCCACGGCTGGTGGGGGCCCTCGGCTTGCTGGGATGTGTAGTTTTTGCTGGCTGGGTGCTGGCGAGGGCAGGTGATGATGGCTGCTCGGAGCTGGCTCTTTGCATTTGGCCGTGACACTTGCCTCCCTCCTCCTCCTCCACACCGGGCCTGGGGTGAAAACCATGCTGCTGCTGGCTCCAGAGCAGCTGGATGAGCCCTCCTGGGGAAAATCCCAACTCCATGTGCCGCCAGGCATCAGGCAGGTGGATTTTGAGTGCGCTACCGAGCAGGCGGTGGGACACGATGCCATCAGGATGATGCACGGGTCTGCTCCCTCCACCCTAGCTGGGATGCATCCTGCCTGGTCTTTGGAAGGCGTGTAGCTGCGGAGCATCCCTCGAAGAGGCGAAGAAGGGAAAGGGAAACCGCCTTTCCTCTGCCCTGTGCCCTGCTGTGAGCAGAAGCCAAGTTGCACTGCTGAAGGTCCGTCACTAGCGAGTGGCAGCAATCACCTGGGGACAGTGGGGAGTGCCCAGCACCCACAGTTTTTCAGAGCGGGTTAGACCCAGGTACAGCCCGAGGACGGACTCAAGACGGTTTCCTCCTTCCCCGGCCGCGTATCTGATTCGGTGACGTGCAGAAATCCACCGTCACCGGGACTCTCCCTGCCTCGGCGGAAACCAGGAGCGAGTCCAAAGCAGAGCGAAGGCAAGAGGAGACGTGTGCGTGCCCGCACGATGCCAGCCGGCGTGCTGCCGCCGCACCAGCCCGGCACTCAGCCCAACGTCACAGCACGGGACCGGACCAGCCGTGAACAGGCCAAGGGGTGACAGTCCACCCCTTCACGTGCAAATGCTTTTCCTTCTCCCCATCCGTTTCCCTTTGCCTATGGCTCACCGCGACGCTGCCTGCACACCCCGGCTGCCGGGAACTCAAAGCCCTGCCTGCATCTGGCCGGGCAGGCAGCGCCCACGGCGAGAGGAAACCCGCAGCTCGCTCCGTTCTGCAGGTGTGCCTCCAACCGACACCACTTTTAGGGCAACTCGTGCTGGGATGGGCGGGAGAGGAAAGACGAAAACCCTCAGCGATACCAGGCTCCCTGGCTAACGGGTGGCCCATCACCTCCATGCCCCCGGCGAGGCTGCGGCACGGCTCCATCAGATAAACCCAAGTTGTGCCGTTTCCTCTGATGGCAGAACAAACCGTCCTTCCGCACTGCCAGCTGCCAAGCCTGAGGGACGCTACAGAAAAGAATTCCGCAGCTCCCCCATTTTGGAAGAAATCAGTCGGGGTCCCTAGATTTTCACGCAGAGCCCTCACAAGACCTAACCCTCCGGGCTGGAAAATCCTTAGCGAGCTGTGACAACCTCTGCAGCTCAGGCAGAGGCGAGAGATGATTAAGACTGGCTGAAATCTCACAGGACTCTGACGTCTGAGAGGCCCCATGCAAGACACAGAAACACCCGGGGCTGCTCCTCGCAACCCCCAGCTCCCCTCACCTTAGCATGGGGCCGAAGGGAGACCAGGGATGGAGCGAGGCCAGGAACCAGGTCACTGCTGCTTGTTTCCAGGCAGCAAAGGTTTGGAAGAGCAGAGGATCATTTAGCAGAGCGACAGTGAAGGTTCAGAGCAGAGCCTTCAAATTACACGCTACAGAGCACTTTTCCTGCCTAAAAGGTCTCTGAAATGACTGTGGCGGCTCTGAAACGAAGCACTCTGTATGCAATTGTTCCCTGGGGCTTGCAGAGGAGACAGAGCCGGGAGAGGAGAGGTGGGTCTGCGGTCCCCGGCACGGGCAGCTCCTCATCAGAGGAGGATGCACGCTTCTTCTGGGCTCCACAACACAGCCGTGCCGCTTCCCTAAATCTCCCTGGCAGTTTCTACCGGTCATGGGGGGGGGTTTTATTATTGTTTTCTTTTTTATTTCTCACTTCCTGCCTTGAACTTCACACAGCTCCCAGGCTGCAGAGCTGCTGCTCAGGGTGCCTGCAGCCCGGGGCTCCCAGCCCCATACGCAGACCCACACTGGACCCCTCCAACACCGCTGGACCCCTCCACCACCGTGGCTCTCGCCATGCCTCCAGGCACACCTCAATCTCTCTGGGAACAGGGAGGGAAGAGCGCTCAGGGAGAACACGTCCTTTTCTCCATCTCCCTTGGCTCCTTCCCATCCTTCTCCACTCCATCCCCCAGCAGCTGGAGGTCCTTTTTCATCAGCCTGTGACACACACCGGGTGATGCGGCCTCGGAGCCGGCTGAGCACCTGTGACCACGCAGCGCCGGGGCACCCTGCCCCACCAACCTCCGCCTCGCCCTCCGCGGGTCCCCCACCCGCTCCCACTGATGCACGGGTGACAGCACCCACATCCGCAGAGCCACCACGGCGCTGTTTGCCCACCTGCGGGACACAACCCGTCACCCCGGGGGAAACCGCTGTAGGGTAGGAGCGCTCCCTAAGTGCCAGCACCCAGCAGAAAACCATCTCTGGACCCTCAGGGATGCTCCGGTGATGCCCACAAGCTGGGGCAGCTGGAGCTGAGCTGGGAGAACCCTAGGAAGGTGCTGGCACCACAGAGATGCCTTCCCGCCGCGTGCACAAGGCTCTAGGAGCGCTCTCCCATGCTAAAACCCCCACTGTTGTTTTTGTTCCTCCAAAACATCACTTTGGGAGGTCACCTGAGGGCAGCCAGCCCGGGCGCAGCTCGCGGCCGAGGAACCAGTGGCCACAAGAGCATTTCCCAAGCCAAATTTTTTTGCTCACGCCCCAGGGTTGGC